>NC_066585.1:428793383-429098064 GCF_024323335.1 Lathyrus oleraceus | reverse complement strand
GACCAAGATCAATTCATAAGGTAGAGGCATCAAATGATCAACGTAAAGCAAAGGCAAGCAAATGTGCACAATATGGACATCCAAGTTAGAAAATCCAAATCAAAACAGAAAAACATCCAATGATCATGAAATTTTTTATGCAAGTTACTCATGTTATGGACAAACATCATGCAAAAAATCAAATCCAGAAGATCTCAAATGATAGGTAAACCAAAATGCACAAATTGAGTACAAAAAATGTGACACAAATTGTCACAACATATCTTCATGTGTCTAAAACAGTGATAGCATATGATAAAAATCTCAAACCAAAGCTCAAAAATCATACCACATGTAAGGATCAAGCACACCAAATTTCAGATCAATTGGATCAACACATAGAATTTCACAAGGCATTTATCATGACATATCAATTTGGCATAAGGTTCAATCAAAAATTCACAATTAAAAATCCAGCAACAAACAAATCATGAAGTAAATGCTATAAAAAACTATAGATCAAAACAAGAATGTGAAAAAAAATTGGAGTCAATTTGAAGCATTTTGCTATTTTTTATGATTTTTGAAAGATGAACAAAATAATGTGAAATAATATGAAAATATTGGAGGGAAAATGAGAATTCAAGTAAACTCGGCCATATGCACCAGCAGGGCTCGAACACACGCAAGGACAGGGAAATGAGAATTCAAACAATTAAATTTAGAAAATGCACAAGCGAGGAATCGAACACGCGCACAAAGGATCCAAAAGCCAAATGAAACGCAACGTTTCATTTATTATGTGGCAGCCACATAAGCGAGTCAAAGACACGCAGGCACGATCAAATGATTCAAGGCCAATCAAATAGCCATGCACGCGCACAGTCAGATGCCACGCACGCAAACCCTAGCAACATGCAGAGACGCCGGAACAGTCTTTTCGGTCGTCTTCCCCGGTGGAAATCCGACGGAGCTTCACGAAATTTTTCCAGAAATTGACAAATTATACATGGTTGGAAAGCTCTTGCAACGTAGATCATGAATATCACATTAAAACAACCTAAAACCTCATAGATTCTACGGATCGAAGCAAAACATTTTGGATCTCAAAATTTTAATTCAACATATCATGTTCATTTCTCATCCATTTTCAAAACAGAACATATCAACATGCTCAGTGCAACAGGCTCTACATATTTATGGCAATAAAATGGCAAAAGGAGATGGTCGAAATTTCACTTACTTGAAATGCAGTGATAAAAAATCGTGCTCTCCAGCTTCCAGAACTTCCAGATCTTCTTCCTCAACCTTACTGTGAAGCTTTATGCACAAAGCATCCACTGAAACGTTCACGATCCACTTCAATCTCAGAATCCGATCTACTTGATGAAGCTTTTGCACTGCATGAATTCTTGCTCAATTACCACAACTAATGGTTGGATCTTACTCAGTGAAGTTCCATGATCAATAATCTGCAAGAATCTTGAAGAGTTTTGTCAAGAAAGATGCAAATCGAAGAGAGAGAAAAATGGAGGGAAAAGTGAAATTTTGATCTGAATTTGTTTTTTCCTCTGCAAAACAGTTATGATTTAGCTTATATACCACCTGTTAATGACTTTGCTAATCTCAATTTGCATTGGTTAATCTTGATAAGAAAAATATGAGGTGAAAATGCAAAAATGGCAAGTGTGCTTAGCATGTACATGCTACACGTGAACAGTGCCATGCTGAGGTACAAATTCACTTAAAATCATTCAACAATCATGGTGGAAGTGATATTTTGATTGTATGATCATCCAAATTTGAATTATCAATTTTCCCTCCAAAATGCACATGTATGAACAAATGATCATATGAGCTTCTTTCATGCAAGGCAAAGGTTTATTTGAAAAGTCTTGGTCACAAGGAGCATTTTTCAAAAAGAGTGGACCAATTTGGAGTTTTGAATCAAAAGTTATGCCAGTTTGAACTTCCATGCATACTTTGTGATCATTTGGCTATAACTTGTCAACCAATTATCAGATGGACATGATATAGGACTTTTTGAAAATGGGAGAGAAGGATCTTCAACTTTCATGTTCACCGAAAATTCATTTGAAGATTATTTGGTGTTGAAAAGTCAAGTTGAATATGGACCAAAAACTTGCCATTTTTGGAAACTTGAAATTACAGGTCACTTTCCATTTTTGAAAACTTTTGCCATGACTTCAAAATCTTCAAGATAGATGTTTGACATGATGAATGGGCCTTGTTTGAACATGATTGGGATGTCTCAAATCATTTCCCCCACCTTAAAGCCCTCAGTTGACTGCACAGTTGATTATTTGGTCCTCAAATGACCTTGACAATGCCTGATGAACTTGAGCCTTTACCACTTGGGGAATTTGCTTCAAAAAATGAAACCCTAGCTCATATAAGCTCAAGATGATATCATGTGGTCCTTACACCAAAGAAAATATCTCAGCTCTTGCACAAAGGATGCTATTGAAGTGCTTGACATGTGATTACTTCAGCTACAAAACAAATGTTAGTGACATATTTTTATGCTTTTGGTTAGTGATTAAAACAAGAAAAGCAATGATATATAATGCAAACATGCATGGTGATCTCAACCACTCACAGGAGATCTCTACCCAAAGGAAAGGAAGCCAAGATGCTCAAATGATCCTTGAGGCTATGGCAATGCTATGCTTATGATGCCATGAGGGATCTTAGGGACAAAATTGGGGTCTTACACCTATAACGGCAGCCATGCTAGCCCACATACTGGTAATAGCCCACTTACTCTTGGGTTCATGTTTTCACCCTTGTTATAGTTCAAAACACTATCCTTTGGTTTAGATCATACTTTGATCACATTTCTTTTCATCTCCCACCACTAGTTCTTCGAACTACGGAGCTATGAATTCCTCATTGCATTATGAGGATACGTAGGCATGAGGGCCCTAATCCTCACCGACCACTTTATCTATTTCATTTTCCTTTTCCCCATTATTTTGCGATTAATCTTTAGATATCACACCCATTCGAGCAAGAACAATCAAAACGGTTCCCATGGAGTACCATGGATGTTTGGGGTTCTAATACATTCCCCTTGCATAACGGACTTTCTTACCCAACATATCTCTTTCCCCCGGGTTTTATCGATGTTTTCCCTTTCCTTTGGGAATAAATAATGTTCCATGGTGACTCTAGTGTATGTTCGAGCGTGCGATATATTCGAGTATATTTCCGCTAGCTTCAGCTGGCGACTCTGCTGGGGAATTTCTTTTTGGTGTATTTCCAAGTTGTAGCGGGGTATTCGTTACCGTTAGAGATATTGACTAATTCTAAGGTAAATCATACAAGTCGAGTCGCCACCGCACTTCTATTTATCCAAAGGAATGGTTAGAAAGCGAACAAAAACCTAAAAGTTTTATCGAATAAAAAACTAGTAAAAATGTCAGAGATCTGGGTAAGGGGGTTGGTTATGCAATGGGAAGGTGTTAGGCACCCAAAACATCCTAGGTACTCCTAGGGAGCCCTTTTCACATTGGTTGTAAGGTTGGTATTTTGCAAAAATTTGTTTGTGCAAACATGATTGAAGAGATGAGAAGAGAATATACAAGTTTATTTACATTTTTTGTGTTTGGATGGATGAACCCATTGCCTACGTACCATCTTAAAAAAGATTAGGATCAAAACCTCGTAGTTCGGGGTAAAAATCTCAAAATGAGTTGGTGAATTGATTGGTCCAAAAGCCTTAAGGTCTTTTGTTATCCAAGGGAGAAAACTCAACCTAAAACAACAAATCCACCGTGTGAGGATAGCTTCAACATGCTAGTGAGGGGTTAACCCTATAATAAGTAATGGAAGACTTATTGTCCATCACCAAGGATAAAGGTGAGTATTACATCTACCTCGAGGATAACTCAAACCTAATAGCTAAAGGTTATGAAAAATTTGATTAAGAAGGTGGCCATTGAAACCACAAAAAGACATTTGGATGGGTTGTATTACCAATGAAAAGTATTTACAAACTGGTCAAAGTTGGCTTAGAAGTTCAATTCAAAATAAGTGTTATGAAGAAGAAAGTTTGAAAATCAAAAGCATAAGGCTTAGGTTTCTAATGTTTGAAAACAAGTGTTAAATGTTTGCACAAAAATTTTGGCTTGGGTTAGAGTGGAGAGAAGAAGAAGAATGGCTAAAGTCCTTAGCATACAAAAGGTGAGGGATAAAGAAGCAAAACCACAAATGGAATTCCTCTCTTGAGATCATATTGATGATCAAAGTAGCTCCCATCCTTTGGAATAAGCAATCACAACAATAGTAGGCTCAAGCAATCAACAATCAAATGAACTCTTGGAAAGCTCCTCAATGTATCTTGGGTTCCTCTCTCTTAGAAGTTCATGGCAATGGTTCCTCAATTTGGATCAAGTTGGAATCCCTAGCACAAGAACACACACATCAAAAGATTCTAGCAAACAAACAAGGAATGGACAAGAGGAGTTTAGAAATTGGTCCTTTCATGGTCATCTTTCAATATTGAGCATTCTAAAGGCCCAATGCCTAGTTGCTCTTTGACTTTTATAGCACTCTAAAGGCCTAATGCTTAGTTGCTCTTTGACTCCAAATTTGCACAGGGGAAGTCCTAAAGTCTAAGTCCATTTGTCCATTTCTTTGCATTTTGGTCAACCACAATCAAAACAAAACACCAGCACAATAGTATATACACAATTATATGCTCAAGTGAGCAAAAGGCAAATTGCATTAACACAAACACGTGGTCAAGTGAGCAAAAGGAAAAAGGCAAAATGAATAATATGTGCAAGAATAGTAAATTACATAAAAGTAAAGTGCAAAAAGGTAAATGTTAATGGTTAATGGTTAGTGTTAGTAGTTAGTGTGCCATAAGGCAAATTTAGCGCTATGTTAAGCAATCGTAATTGGACTTATGTAGAAGTCACAACTATCTGAGGCCGGTCAATAATAATGTAGGCAACAACACAAGTTAGAAGTCTTGATTAGTGAACCAAGTTCCAACAACTTGCCATGCCAAAAAAGGAGAAGAGAAATGATCTTGTATGGGTTTAAGCCTTTTGTATGATTTAGCAAGCAAGCTATCCTAAATACAAAGCCATTCACTAGATCATTTGATCAAGATGAATTAGATTTGGATTGAGGAAGATTAAACCTTCATAATCAATACTAACTTATCAACCTTTAACTCATTGATCAAAAGGAAAAGAAAAAGAAGAAGGAGATGAGTAGTGGATAATGAAAATGGAAAGAATAAAGGATATTAAATGAAATAGAATATACCAATCAACAAGTGTTGACCAATGAAATTGAGGATCATGGTCAAACAATCAAAAAAAGAAATGAGATGAAGATTGGAAGTCAAGACATGAACAAAATATTTTTGGCATTTTTAATATTTAAAAATAAACTTGAATTAAAATATTAAAGAAAGGTCAAACGTCAAAATCACCTCAAATCAACCTTGAAAGGTCCAAGTGATTTATCCCAAGCCCAACAAGGTCAAACAAAGTTTGACAAAAAATTTCAGCATTTTTAAAAGTCAGAAACTATTTTTAATCAATTAAAAATGAATAAAAATAACCTAATTGAACTAAAATCTCAAATAAATCTCAAATCAATTAAAAAATTGATGAGAATATTTTTCATAGATCCATCATCATTCATACAGGTTAGGAAAATATTTTTGTATTTTTTGAATATAAAAAACTATTTAAAATGAATTAAAAATAACCAGAAAAGAGAAAATTCACAAAAAATATCAAATGACAAAATAAAAAATATTAAAAATCATTTTTAGAAACTAGAATTTAAATGGAGAAGAATGCAATTGGTCCCATATTTTTTGGAATTAAAATGAAAGAGTTATGAATTTTTGAAATTAAAGGAAATAAAAGAAAGAAAATCAGAAATTAGAAAAGGAGAAAAAACCAGGAGCGTCTGATCAAGCCTCATTAATTGACGTGGCTGATCAAACGCTCCACATGTGCGCGCTCACAGTAGGCTTGAGTCAATGAGAAACACGTGGTATTTAAAAAAGTCATAAGATCCAAGCGTGGAGATTAGATCTGGAGATGCCATCACACGGTCCACAATCCATCTGGCAAAGGGACGGTGGCCAGAGCCACCATCTTCTCCGGTGAGCATGAAGATTCCGGCCAAAGTTGCATGTCATCAAATCTTAATGAAAATGAGCGATCCTCATATCATTGGAAGGTTTGGGTGATGTACATCACCCCTGTACCATTAGTTTCTCTTCTAGATCTCCATAGAAAGAGAAATCAGAAGAAGAAAAATATGGTGTTCATGTTGAACTTCATATTTTTACAAAATTGAAAGCACAAATCAAATACCTCTAGTGAGAGGACTTCAGACAAGCCAAGGGACTCAAGAAATAAGAAAGACACAATGAGTTTCGAAGAGAAAAAGTTCTGATATCCACCTTTGATGTGTAGGTCTGGAGAGCATGATTCTTCTCAACTAAAGCTTGCAGTAGGATCTAGTGATGAAGATGAAGCAAGGCTAAGGAGTTGTAGGTCTGAAAATCAACCAAGGTAGTTGAAATTCAGATCTGAATTTTTTAGAAGAAAGTAGAAATTCCTTTAGTGATGGCTAGGTTTTGATTTCTACAGCATTTCAGATTGATTCAGGGTCCTTAATTATGAAGCATAGCATGTCTATTTATAGATGGAATTGGCTGAGCAAGTGAAAATTCTCGTGTGCATGGCAAGTGGATTCTCTTTGCATGGGCTTGCATGATCATGTAGAAGGCCCAAATTCAATTGCATTTGCATGCTGATGACCAAACAACTTGAAATGGACGTGCATATGGCAATGCAATGGCTTGTGTAATGAGTTTCAACATGTTATGCACAATTATGCCTAAAACTTCACCTCTTTGAAAATGCCACTAGAAAAAATGAAACATAGGCATATGGGTAATGGTTGGAAAGGTTTTGACATAAGGAACGAATGTTATGTTGAGCAAAAACTCATTTGAAGTGTGGAAATTTATGAAAACAGGTCATGAAGTTCATAGTGCAAAACATGCCTTTGAGAATTTCGTCAAATTGAATCAACTTCAAGCCCTTTTGTTTTGATGATGAAAGCCTCAAATGGAAAAACCTCTAACATCAAAGTTGTAGATGTTTTCAAGACAATCAAAATGGACTTAAATTTTGCATCATTTGGATTTTTGATGAAGGATTTATGGACGCTTGAAGTGGGACTTTTTTGCCTTTCAATGCATTTGGTCCAAATGACCTATACTGTTTTGCATTATCACATGTATTTATTTTGAGATTTTGAAATTTTGTTCAACATAACATCTGAATTATACATCTTAATATTTCCAATGAATTTGATCCCACCTCAAAATCATAAAAAATGAATGATTTATGTTCTTGGGAAGTTGACCCAAAATTAGGGTTTCAGTCAAAATGACCTATAATGTCTTGGAATGGGAGATGACCTTACATGCTTAAAACCAATTTTTGATGAACATGAAAGTTGTTCATATTGTCCTTAAGAACATTTTGTCTCTTGGGGTCATCTCCATTTGACCAACCCATAACAAGTTAGGTCTCAGTGTATTTCAAAATAGTTAGATGAATTGACTGATCAACTTCTCAAGTTCACAACCCATATCTTGATGAATTGATGATTGAGGACACTCAAATAAGTTCAAATATGCATGAAATTATGAATTAAAGAACTTCCCTTGATTGTATTTGACAATGGGCTGAGGTTGCTTCATTAGCAAGGCATTGTGGGCACACAGATGAATTAGGGCTCTTTGGGACACAAACATCAAACCCTTTGACTTGCTTTGATCAAAATGATGAATTGAGATGCTAGGGAGGCATATTTGATGGATGAGAGCTTTGGGAACCATTACCATGCTTGCTTTCATCTTCTCTTGACCCTGTCTTTGCACAAAGGATCTCCTTGAATCTCTTGACCTTGTGATTGCTCAAGCTACAAACAAAAGATGTTAGTGACATATTTTTGTGCTTTTGGTTAGTAAATAAAAAATGAGAAAAGCAATAATATACAATTCAAGCATGCTTAGTGATCTCAAACCACTCACAAGAGGTCCCACCCAAAGGGCAAGGGGAACCAAGATGCTTATGATCCTTGAGGCTTTGCAAATACAATGTTATGATGCCATGAGGGATCTTAGGGTCAAAATTGGGGTCTTACAAATGGGCTTAAATAATAACAGAGAGACCTCATGATGCAAATGTATGTATGCAAAAGGTAATAGTCTGTGGAGATATGTGTCCACAAAGAAAGAAAAGAAATCAGGAGAAACTGGTAATCCATATGAGTGATTTACTCCATGGGACAAAGACTCTGGGAACTCTCATGGGGATGAGAAAAGAAATAAAATGCGTGTGCAGGTCACGACTTGAAACTTGGGGAGCAGAAATCAATGGAAAGACTCAAGCTAACTCAAAGGCGTGTGTATTGGGGAATATGCCAATACAACAGAAATTATCCATGACGGATACCTCGGATGAAAATCCGGACTCAGGCTGGGGGAATCCACTAAGGGACCTCGCTGGGGAAAACCGAAACAAAACTCCTCTGAGGAAGCAACAGGATGAGGTATTACCGGTTACTGGGTAATAAGCTCAAAGAGACATATGATCTGAACACCGGTATAAGGGTGAGAGAACAACATGTCCTGGGAGAATGAATATCTAAGACCGGTATAAAGGTGAGAGATATCAAACTTCCGAAATCATCTGAGGAAGGCCTACAAGGTATACTGCAGCTCAGGAAAATCTGACTCCACGGCGGGACAAAAGTCATAATAGGGAGCAGAGAGGAAGGAACACCAGGGATAATGGTTACTGGGCATATAATAGGTGACCAACCAAAGCGTGAATTGGGGAATATTCCCAAGACACTCATCATCCAAAAGAGGGCTAAAAGCAAAACTCGATTATAGGATGGACATTCGATTCCAAAAGGGATACGAATCTTACTCGACTGGGGAAGAACAAAAGGCTTCAACCAAAGAGTGTATGAGATATATTATCTATTACCGTCAGAACGTAGATAACACACTCGCATGGAAGATTATCCACAACCAGTTACTGGGTTAAAAAAGGATAAATCGACTGACAAAGAAAGGCATCGGGATACCGAAACTAGGTATATAATGATGACCAATCCAGGAGAGAAAGAATTGTCACCAACAACAAAGGGTAGACGAGAGATGACCTATTGGGGATGAATTGCTTAATCAGAGAAACTATCCAAAAGATGAGGGAATATCATCATCGAATATTGGATAATGATAACCGTCAGGGAGGGGATTACATCTACCGGATACTAGGTAGAAAACCACGGAGAAGTAACCGTCATCGGTTAGGATGAGCAAAAGGTTAACTCTGCAAGGTGATAAAAATAGGGTTTACAACTACTAGTATGAGGGTAGAGAACCACAAAAATAGGACTTATAACCACCGATATTAGGGTAGAAGGCCACAGACTCCGTCGGGGATAAGATGAATAATTACTGGTTACTGAGCAATCATTCATTTACACCACAGGGGAGTGCAAGAAGCAGCCAGAAGAGGCCAAAGCTGAAACAAAACTTGTCCCCATGAGGATATAACTCAATGGGGAACTCCATTCCAATATATGTATTAGGGAGGAAACAAAAGCAACCATCATCCACGAGGGTATAACTCAGTGGGGAATATGGAAGGAAAGATGAACACTTTCTGCTTATGGGCTGACCCTATATGGAGAGATCAACCACCAACATCTGCTTGGGGAACATGAATACCCTCAAATAAGAGATAATAAACAAAGATATATGTCAAACAAAATGCGACATGAATGTTATCAATATGCACATATGCATGGTTTATGTATGATGGATGCTGACAAATAGACAATTCTAACCCAAACAGGTCTAGCGAACAAGTACACAAACATCCGGTACGACATCTCAAGAGAGAAAGCCAGGCCCACAAAGATCTCTTCAGGGGAATGAGCATCTGACATTCCAACTGGGGCAAGGATCATCACACAAATGAAATCCGCCATGGGAGCACTCCACTGGGGAAATCACTAGAGGGGATCAGGGAACTCCGTGGGGAACAACCACCAAATCAGAAGTTTCTAAGGGTCATCAAATATCTGTCCCAAATAATGAGATCACATCTGCTGAAGAGGAAGAATCACTATTCTACTGCAGGAAAGGGGGACGAATAATCCTTCTCCACACTCCGCTAGGGGAAAAAACAAAAGGCCCCGGAGGAAGAGGATATCAGCATGCCAGGAATAACACATGTCTTACCCTGTCAGGAATCTTACCATCCTTGGGAGAGCACTGAAGACGTCCTCAGTATCCCCTTATCTTTGTGAATGTTCACTTTGTTTAAAAACAAATTATGAAAGATATAGTTAAAACAATGATTTTTTCAATTAAAACATGCAAAACATTTGTTGAAATGGAAACAAATAAGAGTGCAAATAATTGGATAAAGGCTCAAATTTATTTGATGGAATGATAGTCTGCAAATGTAAAGACTCCATAGATCTTTTCAAATTTGAAATTGGTGATATATATTGGAAAAGGGCTACATTGAACATAATGATCATTTCTCCACCAATTCTGAATCGGTTGCATTTGAAGCTTTGGTTGATGGTGAATGAGTGAGAATCTCTGGAGAACCAAGTCTTGTCAGGATGCAGTTACTTGCCAGATCCCTAATTTTTGCCTAGATTTCCCCAGGGTGAGGTACTCAATCGAGCGGGATACATATATTCATTTTTTCATGTCTCTAACTTTTGCCTGGACCGCCCTTTCGGGTTTTCAATCCACCGAGACGCTCATTTTTGCCTAAGTCGCCCTTTCAGGTTTTCAACTTAGCGAGCTATTCTGTTTTTATTCATTTAGGCGAAGTATTTCTTGACTGCATCTGAATTCACAAGACGAGTGAAATCCTCCCCATCCATAGTTGTAAGTATCAAAGCACCGCCTGAAAAGGCTCTCTTAACAACATATGCACCTTCATAGTTGGGAGTCCACTTGCCCCTGGAATTGGGCGCAAAAGACAAGACTTTCTTGAGCACAAGGTCACCTTCTCGGAACACACGTGGCTTGACCTTCTTATCAAAGGATTTCTTCATCCTTTGCTGATATAACTGACCATGGCAGTCAATCTCTTTTCTTCTATCAAATTCAGTTGGTCATAACGACTCGGAACCCATTCAGCCTCAGTCAACTTGGCTTCCATCAAGACTCTCATTGACGGGATCTCCACCTCTACTGGGAGCACAACCTCCATGCCATAAACAAGAGAGAAAGGGGTTGCCCCTGTTGAAGTGCGGACAGATGTAGATATCCATGTAAAGCAAATGGCAGCATCTCATGCCAATCTTTATACGTGATAACCATCTTCTGGATAATCTTCTTGATATTCTTATTTGCGGCTTCAACAGCCCCATTCATCTTGGGTCTGTAAGGAGAAGAATTATGATGCGCAATCTTGAACTCACTACACAACTCTTTCATCATTTTGTTGTTCAAGTTAGATCCATTATCAGTAATGATCTTATCTGGCACACCATATCGGCATACGAGTTGATTCTTGATAAACTTCACAACCACCTGTCTGGTTACATTTGCATATGATGCCGCTTTAACCCACTTAGTGAAGTAATCAATTGCTACGAGAATAAATCTGTGTCCATTGGACGCTTTTGGCTCTATCATGCCAATCATGTCGATTCCCCACATGGAGAAGGGCCATGGCGACGAAATCACATTCAAAAGTGTCGGAGGAATATGAATCTTATCCGCATAAATTTGACACTTATGGCATTTCTTCACATATTTGCAACAGTCAGACTCCATTGTCAGCCAATAGTAGCCTGCTCTCAACATCTTTCTAGCCATGACATGTCCATTGGAATGAGTACCAAATGAACCCTCATGGACCTCAGTCATCAACAGGTCTGCTTCGTGTCTATCCACGCATCTGAGTAGTATCATGTCAAAATTTCTCTTATAAAGCACATCACCATTGAGGTAGAGACTTCCTGATAATCTCCTCAGAGTCTTCCTATCTTTCACAGATGCTCCAGGTGGGTAAATGTAGTTCTGAAGGAAACACTTGATATCATAATACCATGGCTTATCATCTCTTACTTCTTCTACTGCAAATACATGAGCTGGTCTGTCCAAGCGCATCACAGTGATATTGGGAACTTCATTCCAAAGTCTTACCACAATCATTGATGCAAGTGTAGCAAAAGCATCGTGTCGCAACCTGAAAAGTACAGTGTGCGAAAAAAAACAACCGGCGAAAGAAAATGACAGAAGAGTCGCCACCGTGCGTTATTCATCCCAAAGGAGGGAAAGGAAACGCTCGAAGTAAACCTGAAAAAGGAAAGGACAAGACGGGGTCTCGCAACCAAATCTTGGGTTCGGGAGTCGGTTATGCAAAGGGAAGGTATTAGCACCCCTACGCATCCATAGTACTCTACGGGATCCACTTTTGTGGTTTTCGTCTAGAGGGTGTGGGTTTACCTAATGTGTTTATTTACTAAAAAAAAAAGGGTTAAATGAAAATGACTCGCGCGGATGTCGCATCCACTGCATACGTATCTCATCTGAATATGAGAATCAGAGTCTTCGTAGCTCGGCTGATCTATGGGTTGGGGGGATGTGTGCTCGCTAAGACATCGCGTCTTATGCCTACGTATCTCATCTGGAATGAGAATCAGAGCAAACCGTAGTTCGGCTAACTACGGGGTTGTGGATTGGGTTTTGGACGAACGACGTCACTACGCAATCTACCGGATGCTCGACCTTTGGAGACTTACTCGCCTGTAGTAGAAGGAGTAAACGTGTGTTATGGGTTTTAGGGTTTGGGATGCTCGAGGGCAAACAGGCAGTCCTTGGCGAAGGAACCGCGCTACATGTGGGGATATGAATACAAAACACAAAACATGTATCTCAAAGTAAAATGCCACTAAGGGGCTCAAACATTGCCTCCTATCGAGGTCTTCCAGCTAAAAAAGCGATAAAGTACGAGAAAAGGAAAAAATTACCACACGGATAAAGATCCGAAGTAACAACAATTAAAGGTGTAAGAAACCCAGGGATCTCCCAAGCTAATGCCATCAAAGAAAGTGAGTCAGTACAGGTAATCGGAATGAAACCTCCAGGGGGTATCCCACAAATAAAGTGGAAAACCACGCAAGTTATCCCTGTAAAAGTCATGTGAGCCTTCACAAAAACTCAACAAAAGGGTTAGTGAAACACCATAAGCATTTTTTCATGGATAACAGTATGGTTTCAGAAACCTCAAACCCTATGGCATACACTTCAGAAATTAAACGATTAAGCATTCAAGGCATTATTTATACATTCATACATAATTATGAACCCGTGGGCAAAAACCTAATGAAATTCATCCATCATACCTCAAACATTCAGAGTATTCAACTTCAAAGAAAAAGGTAATGGGAATAAAGGCCAACCTGATTGGAGAGCTTGATTGAAATTGAGTTGCACCCGTGAGGTTTACAAAACAATCTTTAGGGTTTATGTGAGGAAGAGGTGATTCTGTGCAGTTGAGTTCCCTTCAGGGTTTGGAGGCTGCTCTGAACTCTGTTAGCTCTTCTCTCACTATCTTTTTCCTCAGGGTTTTGTTCCAAGGAAACCTCAGAGTGATTTTGCTTCTCCCCCTTTTTCTCAAGTGAAGCCTTGGTATTTATAGACTGATTTTCGTGGGTAGTGGGCTCAAATGAGGGAGACCTAAGTCCAAAAAAATTTTGTTATATTTTATTTATTTATTTAATTAATTTTATTTATTCTTTTTTTTTGTTTTTTTGTTTTTTTGTTTTTTTGTTTTTTTGTTTTTTTGTTCCAGGAAAAATGAAGGGTAAATTTTTGGGTATTACAGCTGCCCCTATTCAATCAACTGGAGACCCGGAAAGAAGATGGCAGCTGCTTTCGCACTTTCGAGGTATCAAGGGATTGAATACAATAAAAGCCCAAAAATTTGCACTGAAGTGAAGTGAAGTAACAATGTCTGTCAGAATCGGCAAAGAGGTGGTCTTGAAAGAAGAATCCGTCTGGTACGGTGAGACTCAGTCTGAATACCGAAAAAGAATGTTAACTTGGATACCAAAATAAATGGTAACACAGAAATAACCATAGCCTGAATGCCACAAGTTGCATCGACCTGAACGTCGGAAACTTCTTCGATCTGAACATCGGAAAACTGGCCTGAATGCCACAAGTTGCATCGACCTGAACGTCGGAAACTTCTTCGATCTGAACATCGGAAAATTGACCTGAATGCCACAAGTTGCATCGACCTGAACGTCGGAAACTTCTTCGATCTGAACATTGGAAAACTGGCCTGAATGCCACAAGTTGCATCGACCTGAACGTCGGAAACTTCTTCGATCTGGACATCGGAAAACTGGCTTGAACGCCACTTCGATCTGAATATCGGAAATTGGCCTGAACTCCACTTCGATCTGAATATCGGAAATTGGCCTGAACGCCACTTCGATCTGAATATCGGAAATTGGCCTGAACGCCACTTCGATCTGAATATCGGAAATTGGCCTGAACGCCACTTCGATCTGAATATCGGAAAAACTTCATGCCTGTCAGCATCGACAGAAATATGGAAAGAAAATAGAGGCGACGCATGGGCCAATGACACTTGCTAGGGATAACCAAGGTGGGTCATGAACAATCTTCAGTCTGAGTACTGGAAACAACTTCTAGCTTATCACTTGGGATACCGAGAACGTTTTATGCTTACATGCGTATGTTTGAATCTTTCAATGGCGTAATGCTCCATGAAAATGGAAATGCTACGCGATTTGGGAGAATGCAATGCAATATGATTCTACATGCAGGGATGCGAAATGCTGGGTAGAATGCCAAGCTGAGGCAAGGGGATCTACTGGGGAAATGATCACCATCTTCTGGACCCTGGCAAGGCTGTTGGAGATGCACAACGCAAAGAATTCTGTGGGGAAATGACCCGCCACACGGTGTTCTAGCAATGACGAAATACCGAGATTCGGACTGGGGAGAGAACGACACTGAACACCTGCTGTTGGGGAAAGCGATAGTGGTTCTGGCAACCACGAGATGACTCAGCAAGGGAAGCAAACACTGATACGGTACCGAG
Source organism: Lathyrus oleraceus (assembly GCF_024323335.1). Lineage (NCBI taxonomy): Eukaryota > Viridiplantae > Streptophyta > Magnoliopsida > Fabales > Fabaceae > Lathyrus > Lathyrus oleraceus. The sequence goes on along the minus strand of NC_066585.1, from coordinate 429,082,879 downwards.
GTTCTGCTTCAACGGAAAGAAACCATGGATCGGGCATTGGGATTATCGATCTGGCCTCGAACTCTAAGGAGCAGCCATTTCTGCTGGGAAGATACAGTCTGGCACTGTCAACTCCGCTGGGGATATATAGTCTGGCACTGTCAACTCTACTGGGGAATATATGTCCTGAAACAAACGCTTGGGGAAGTACAGTGGTGAGAACCTGCTGGGGATTGAAGAACCCAACACTCTGATCAGCTCTGCAGGGATAAGACACCGGATTCGTCTGTTGGCGACTTCACTGGGGAAGATATTCACGGTCATCTGCAGGGGATTTTAAGGAAATGCCCCGAGGGTATCTGTTCTGAATAGACGATCCAAAGCACTTAAGATTTACAGCAATTTTAAATGTTTATTAAGCATGTACCTGTAAAGCCCTTATGTGTCATGATGCAATGTTTATCAAAAATTCGGACGTCATTTTTGCAAACAAACCAGTAAAATGAAAATGAAAACAGAGGTATACTGAATAACATGATTTTATTGATTGAATGGCCTCTGAATAGGCATTTACATCAGGAAGCAATCCCTGGAAAGAGGTAATCGCACAAAAGATAAAAACAGAAATTAATCTAATGGCAATGTGAAATGGATTTCTATTGGGTTCCAATTCTGCTATGACTTGCCCGTCTTCAAGATCCTCCAGATGATCAGCCTTCTGAAAAGGTGATTGGACTGTTTCCTACCTTTCGAAAATTTCCAGTCATCGACATGAGATGAGATTCAGAACTAACTCAGAACGCAGTCATTCGCTTAATCCCTAACTTTTGCCTGGATCGCCCTTTTCGGGTTTTCAATCCACCGGGATACCCATTTTTGCCTAAGTTGCCTTTTCAGGTTTTCAACTTACCGGGTGTATGATCTTTTCATTTTTAATCCCTAATTTTTGCCCGAACCCTTTTTCATTTTCTTGGTTCGTCGGGATGCCCATTTTTGCCTGGACCATTCTTTTTACTGTCCAGCGGGTCTATTTTATGCGAAGTATTTTTTAACTGCGTCTGAGTTCACAGGGGAAGTGAAGTTTTCACCATCCATAGTTGCAAGCATTAAAGCCCCACCATCAAAAACCTTGGTGACAATATACGGTCCATCATAGTTAGGAGTCCACTTGCCCCTGTGATCTGTCTGAGGAGGAAGGATCCTTTTCAACACTAAATCTCCGACTTGGAAACAACGAGGACGCACTTTCTGATCAAAGGCTTTCTTCATCCGACTCTGATACAACTGCCCATGACAAATGGCTGCCATTCGCTTCTCTTCGATAAGACTTAACTCATTGAACCTTGTCCGAATCCATTCGGCTTCGTCTAACTTGACATCCAACAGGACTCTTAGAGAAGGAATCTCCACTTCAACAGGTAGGACTGCTTCTATACCATACACCAGGGAGTAAGGGGTTGCCCCGGTCGATGTACGTACTGAAGTGCGGTACCCATGCAAGGCGAAAGGTAGCATCTCATGCCAATCTCTGTACGTGACGACCATCTTCTGCACAATCTTCTTTATGTTCTTATTTGCCGCCTCAACAACGCCGTTCATCTTAGGGCGGTAAGGGGAAGAATTGTGATGCTGAATGTTGAAGTTCTGACAGAACTCCTTCATCATTTTGTTGTTGAGATTAGAACCATTATCAGTAATGATTCTTTCGGGAATTCCATAGCGACAAATGATTTCTTTCTTGATGAAACGGGCAACCACATGTCTGGTGACATTCGCAAATGACGCTGCTTCGACCCACTTGGGGAAATAGTCGATGGCAACAAGGATGAAGCGATGCCCATTGGAAGCAGTCGGCTCAATCTTTCCAATCATGTCAATACCCCACATAGCAAACGGCCACGGCGAAGACATCACATTCAGAGGATTCGGCGGTACATGCACCTTATCAGCATAAATCTGGCATTTATGACACTTCCGAGCATACTTGAAACAATCTGACTCCATGGTCATCCAATAATAACCCGCTCTCAACAATTTCTTAGCCATTGCATGTCCGCCGGCATGAGTACCGAAGGAACCTTCATGAACTTCCTGCATTAACATGTCCGCCTCGTGTCTGTCCACGCATCTGAGCAAAACCATGTCGAAGTTCCTCTTATACAGCACATCGTCTTTGTTCAAGAAGAAACTTCCTGCCAATCTTCTCAAAGTCTTTCTGTCATTGTTGGATGCCCCTGCAGGGTACTCTCGATTCTTCAGAAAGCACTTGATATCGTGATACCAGGGCTTGTCATCGACTACCAGTTCAGCAGCAAACACATATGCGGCCCTGTCAAGGCGCATCACATAGATCCTGGGGGCATGGTTCCAGCGAATTAGCTTTATCATGGAGGATAAAGTAGCAAGTGCGTCTGCCATCTGGTTCTCATCACGAGGTATATGATACAATTTTACTGTTGTGAAGAAAGTCAACAGTCTTCTCGTGTAGTCTCTGTAGGGGACCGGAGTGGGCTGGAGAGTATTCCAATCACCATTCACTTGATTAATCACCAGAGCTGAATCTCCGAAGATGTCCAAAGTCTTGATTCTCAAATCAATGGCTTGCTCAATACCCAAAATACAGGCCTCGTACTCAGCTTCATTATTTGTGCACTCAAAAGTCAAACGAGCGGTGAAAGGTATGTGCGCACCTTTCGGAGTTGTAATGACAGCGCCAATTCCACTTCCTCTAGCATTGACAGCCCCATCAAACAACAAAGTCCACTTTTCGTTTGGATCAGGTCCCTCCTCAACAACTGGCTTTGCACAGTCTTTCATCTTGAGGAACATGATGTCTTCATCAGGGAATTCAAACTTCATCGGCTCATAATCATCAATCGGCTGCTCGACAAGGTAGTCTGACAGAATACTACCTTTGATGGCCTTCTGTGACGTGTACTGAATATCATACTGTATTAAAATCATTTGCCAACGAGCGACCCTTCCGGTGAGAGTTGGCTTCTCGAATATGTATTTCACTGGATCCATCTTAGAAATCAACAAGGTAGTATGGTTCAACATATACTGCCTCAGTCGGCGAGCAGCCCAGGCCAAAGCACAACAAGTTTTCTCAAGCTGCGAATATTTGACTTCACAGTCGGTAAACTTTTTGCTAAGGTAGTATATGGCATGCTCTTTTCGACCAGACTCGTCATGCTGTCCCAATACACACCCCATCGAGTTCTCCGTCACTGACAGGTACATTATCAGAGGTCTCCCACGATCTGGAGGTATAAGGATTGGAGGTTTCTGTAGATACTCTTTTATCTTCTTGAAAGCCCTTTGACAATCTTCATTCCACCTGATAGCCTGATCTTTCCTCAACAATTTGAAAATTGGCTCACACGTGGTTGTTAGGTGAGATATGAACCTTGCAATGTAGTTCAACCTCCCTAAGAAACTACGGACTTGCTTCTCTGTTCTTGGCTCTGGCATTTCCTGTATCGCTTTTACTTTGTCGGGATCCACCTCAATCCCTTTTCCGCTAACGATAAAACCCAACAATTTTCCCGATCTCATCCCGAAAGTGCACTTGTTCGGGTTAAGTCTCAGTTTGAATTTCCTCAAAAGCTCAAACAGTTTCTGCAAATTCACCAAATGTTCTTCTTCTGTCTAAGATTTGGCAATCATATCATCCACATAAACCTCGATTTCATGATGAATCATATCATGGAACAGAGTTACCATAGCTCGTTGATATGTTGCTCCGGCATTTTTCAAACCAAACGGCATCACCTTGTAGCAGAAGGTGCCCCATGGGGTTATGAAAGTTGTCTTTTCCATGTCTTTTGGTGCCATCTTGATTTGGTTATAGCCAGAAAAGCCATCCATGAAGGAGAATACCGAGAACTGAGCTGTATTATCCACCAAAACATCGATGTGAGGTAATGGGAAATCATCTTTAGGGCTAGCTCTGTTCAGATCCCGGTAGTCGACACACATCCGTACCTTTCCATCCTTCTTAGGTACTGAGACGATGTTTGCAACCCATGGCGGATAATTGGTGACTGCTAGAAACCCTGCATCCAACTGCTTTTGCACTTCTTCCTTTATCTTGACGGCCATCTCTGGTCTTGTTCTTCTGAGCTTCTGCTTGACCGGAGGACAACCTTCTTTGAGAGGCAAGCGGTGTACCACGATGTCTGTGTCCAGCCCGGGCATGTCCTGATAAGACCAGGCGAAGATGTCAACATACTCTTGCAGCAATCCAATCAGCCCTTTCTTCACATCATCTCTCAAAACAGCCCCTATCTTGATTTCCCTCTTGGCGTCCTCGGTGCCGAGATTAATCACTTCAACAGACTCTTGATGCGGTTGAATAACCCCTTCCTCTTGTTTTAATAACCTGGTAAGCTCTTCAGGGAGTTCACAGTCTTCATCACCCTCTTCTTCAGCTTGAAAGATTGGATTTTCAAAGTCGAAACGAGCCGTAGCAAAAACGTTATCAATAGGATCCGGTGATGTGCATCTGCATGAGTGATGGTATGTGCTTATGAGTGTGAACAAGAAGTGAAAACTAAACAAAACATTGCCATTTTTTTTATTTTGAAAAACTGCAAAAATAGAAAGACAGGGAACGAAATATTTGAATGCAAAAAGACGTCCTTTATTTATGATAAAAAATGCAAGTGTCACATAGATGAGCCATACAATGAGTCATTACGCCCTGGGCGGAACGTAAGACTTGGATATGCATGAATAAACAAAGAAAATTACTCCTTCAGAAAAGTGACTTGGACAATCTCCTCAGAAGACCAATTGTTGATGACTTCACCCGGGATCCTCGGACGCACCCAGTTGTCGATGTCACAATCACTATCCCCACCCTCTTCATTGATTGCTGATACCTGGCCATACTGAAAGATGCCAGCACTGGAGAAAGTAATCGGCCCCTGACGAGTCTGAGGCGTTGAAGTACACACGTCTGAAACATCGGAATCAAGTTCAATTACATCATGGATTACAGAATTAGTAGGAACAACATCTGCGAATTCATCAGTAGCATCTTCAAACACCTCTTCCTCAACCCCTTCCACAGACTCTTGGACAGACAAATCTTCAACCTGGAGGATACCTTTGTCTAGCAAGGCCTGGATACCCTGCTGTAGCTTCAAACAACCTCCACTCTGAGTGGCACAATCCAAACAATCCTTCCCACAACCGGGGAAAACATCGGCCTTCAGCAAGCATCCCTTGATATCCAACAATGGAGTCTTCAACTTCAACACATCTTTAATGGACTTGGCTTTTCCCTCTATCATGTTAACGTTCGCACCACCATGTTGGGGCATGGGATTGTTAACGACATTCGGAGCCGGTGCAAGGTCGATGGCCTTTGAATCTATGAGGTCTTGAACTACGTGCTTAAAAGCTTTGCAGTTCTCAATATTGTGGCCAGGTGCCCCAGAGTGGAAGCTACACCTAGCGTTGGCGTCGTAACCCACCGGAAGTCTACCAATAGGAGGAGCCAGAGTGCGCAGTTGCACAAGTTGTAGTTGTTGAAGACTAGAAAGCAACTGAGCGTACGACATTGGAAGGGTGTCGAAACGCCGGTCCATTATCCTTTGCCTCTGTTGATAAGCGGGTCTGTTACCCGGTTGCTGCTGCTGTTGATACTGAGCTGGTTGACGTTGTGATTGTTGTTGTTGTAGTGGCGCTGCAGCTGGAATGGTCACACGCGCAACATACGGTTGCTGATGATAATTCTGAAAATTATTCCTCCGGTTATCCCTGTTCTGATAAGAAGATATGGCATTTGCATCCCCTTCTCTCCTCTTTTGTCCCTGAATGAACGACTTCTTCACCCCTGATGAGGATCCACCTCCACTCTGGCTCTTATAGGTCTTTAGGTAATTCTCCACCCTTTCTCAAGTAGATACCACATCAACAAAGTTGGAAGCATTGCAACCTACCAGACGCTCCAAGTAAGGTCCGGGCAGAGTGTTCATGAACATGTTGGCCATTTCCTTTTCCAACATCGGAGGCTGAACACGGGAAGCTGTCTCCCTCAAGCGTTGAGCGTACTCCCTGAAGAGACAGATTCTGAAGTTGAGTTCTGTCCGGAGCCATGTCTGCATTATACTGATACTGCTTCACGAAAGCCTCTGCCAAATCCCTCCAGCAACGGATGTGGGCTCTGTCCGGCCTCATATACCATTCCAAGGATGCCCCAGCTAGGCTATCATGGAAGAAGTACATAAATAGCTTCTCGTCATCAGAGTATGCAACCATTTTATGGAAATAGGCTTACACGTGAGTTTTGGGGCAAGAGCTGCCATGGTATTTGTCAAATATCGGGACCTTGAATTTCGGTGGCACTCTCACACCTGGGACCAGTCCCAAGTCAGCAACATCTACTCCCAGAAGATTCTGTCCTTCCACTGCTTTCAGCCTCTCTTCCAATCTTCTAAACATGGGGTCCATGCCAAAGTCTTCCTGAAGCAAGGGAAACTGATCATCCTGACCATCCTGAATGGGTTGTTGATCTAGGTTGACATGCGGGATCGGGATAGGCCCCGGTCCATTGGGACCATTAGCCTCTCCAGCTGGAGGATCAGCCAACGTCTCCGGTTGAGTAATAGGGGGATCCCTCTGCACCAACAATCTAAGCTCCTGCTGTCCTTGAGCCACCCCTTGAACCAAATCCATGAATTGATTCATGCGAATCTTCATCTCGGCGAGCTCTGCTTGTAAGCTCTCCATCGCTCTCTGTTGATTCCTTCGGGTACTGTATCGGTGAATGCCTAAGTCAGCTATCCTACTAGTGGGACACCAAACAACTGAGAACACTATGGCGGTACCTGTTATGCAAGACATGCGGATGACTATGCAAATGCAATGACATGTTTATCAATTCCAAAAGGCATTCTACCCCCTTGATTCCAGTCTCACATTTGATAAACAGTGTAAGAAGAAAACCCCGACTAGAATCAAGAAGAAGATTTAAACCCCCTTGAAATGGATAAACATGTGTTAAATGAGATGAATGCAAATGATGTGATGATGTGAATGAAATGCAGTGGCATGTCAATCAGGATTGCTGTATCTGCTTGAACATCTGTCGGGTTACACTGTCTGAAGAGAAAACCACTGAGGAATATAATACAAGATCAAAGCTCTGCTCCAGAAAACCGGGTTGGTTGGAGGTTAAGGTTTCCTGAATTTAGCCCGCCCCTCACTGGTAGGTTCTAAGAATAGAAGTTCGTCAACTTCAGCCCTTCAGTCGCGAATAATACGTTTACCACTGAAGGTTTGGCATTATTACGGAATAAAAGACCTCCACTGACTCCCCTCAACAGGACATCCTAAAGCAAGTTCCCAGTCTCGGGGTCCTCGGATTGATCAGCGAGAATGCACCCACCAGAGCTAACATAATCACGTCTCAGAGGAGAGGCCTCAACTGAGTTCTCGGGAAATGGTCACCAGAGTCGACGATTTCTAAAGGAACATCATGTCGTTACGGAACATCCGTAGGACATAATATATCCAAGAGAAACCTCGTCTGGGTGTGGTTCTTCACGAACGAATTAACGTAGCAACATGCCACGCAAGCCTCATGATCATCCACTCTAAAACCAATGTGTACACTCAAGCCTGGGTAATGGGCTTATCTCTTGTAGAACATCCCATCCCAACAAACAAACAACAGCTCCAACAGATACAGCAGATGAATGCAAGCAGGTAAGTAAATAAATGTACAAAAGCATGAACACCCAATAAACAAGAAAATCACACAAGCTAGGAGGGACTCGCTTAGGGAAGATGGACCAGCAAGAGGTCAACTTCTTGGTCCCCAGCAGAGTCGCCAGTTGTCGCAACCTGAAAAATACAGTGTTCGAAAAAAAACAACCGGCGAAAGAAAATGACAGAAGAGTCGCCACCGTGCGTTATTCATCCCAAAGGAGGGAAAGGAAACGCTCGAAGTAAACCTGAAAAAGGAAAGGACAAGACGGGGTCTCGCAACCAAATCTCGGGTTCGGGAGTCGGTTATGCGAAGGGAAGGTATTAGCACCCCTACGCATCCATAGTACTCTACGGGATCCACTTTTTTGGTTTTCGTCTAGAGGGTGTGGGTTTACCTAATGTGTTTATTTACTAAAAAAAAAGGGTTAAATGAAAATGACTCGCGCGGATGTCGCATCCACTGCATACGTATCTCAACTGAATATGAGAATCAGAGTCTTTATAGGTCGACTGACCTATGGGTTGGGGGGATGTGTGCTCGCTAAGACATCGCGTCTTATGCCTACGTATCTCATCTGGAATGAGAATCAGAGCAAGCCGTAGTTCGGCTAACTACGGGGTTGTGGATTGGGTTTTGGACGAACGACGTCACTACGCAATCTACCGGATGCTCGACCTTTGGAGACTTACTCGCCTGTAGTAGAAGGAGTAAACGTGTGTTATGGGTTTTAGGGTTTGGGATGCTCGAGGGAAAACAGGCAGTCCTTGGCGAAGGAACCGCGCTACATGTGGAGATATGAATACAAAACACAAAACATGTATCTCAAAGTAAAATGCCACCAAGGGGCTCAAACATTGCCTCCTATCGAGGTCTTCCAGCTAAGAAAGCGATAAAGTACGAGAAAAGGAAAAAAATACCACACGGATAAAGATCCGAAGTAACAGCAATTAAAGGAGTAAGAAACCCAGGGATCTCCCAAGCTAATGCCATCAAAGAAAGTGAGTCAGTACAGGTAATCGGAATGAAACCTCCAGGGGGTATCCCACAAATAAAGTGGAAAACCACGCAAGTTATCCCTGCAAAAGTCATGTGAGCCTTCACAAAAACTCAACAACAGGGTTAGTGAAACACCATAAGCATTTTTTCATGGATAACATTATGGTTTCAGAAACCTCAAACCATGTGGCATACACTTCAGAAATTAAACGATTAAGCATTCAAGGCATTATTTATACATTCATACATAATTATGAACCCGTGGGAAAAAACCTAATGAAATTCATCCATCATACCTCAAACATTCAGAGTATTCAACTTCAAAGAAAAAGGTAATGGGAATAAAGGCAAACCTGATTGGAGAGCTTGATTGAAATTGAGTTGCACCCGTGAGGTTTACAAAACAATCTTTAGGGTTTATGTGAGGCAGAGGTGATTCTGTGCAGTTGAGTTCCCTTCAGGGTTTGGAGGCTGCTCTAAACTCTGTTAGCTCTTCTCTCACTATCTTTTTCCTCAGGGTTTTGTTCCAAGGAAACCTCAGAGTGATTTTGCTTCTCCCCCTTTTTCTCAAGTGAAGCCTTAGTATTTATAGACTGATTTTCGTGGGTAGCGGGCTAAAATGAGGGAGACCCAAGTCCAAAAAAAATTTGTTATATTTTATTTATTTATTTATTTAATTATATTTTTTTTTTTCGTTTTTTTTTTTCAGGAAAAATGAAGGGTAAATTTTGGGGTAGTACACATCGGCCATACGATTCTCATCTCGAGGAATATGATGGAAGTCAACCTCATTAAAGAATGTTGAAATCCTCCTCGCATAATCCCTATATGGAATGAGGCCAGGCTGATCGGTTTTCCATTCACCCTTAATCTGATTAACAACGAGGGCCGAATCACCATAAATATCGAGATGTTTGATCCTAAGATCAATACATTCTTCCAATCCCATAATACAAGCTTCATATTCAGCCATATTATTCGTGCATTTGAAAGTTAGCCTTGCTGTAAAAGGAAAATGTGTGCCCTGAAGAGTAATAATTACTGCCCCAATACCATTTCCATATTAATTTACAGCGCCATCAAACACCATACTCCCTCTGGAATCCGGCTCTGGCCCTTCATCGAGCATAGGCTCATCACAATCTTTCATTTTCAAATACAGAATCTCCTCATCTGGGAAGTCATACTGAACGGACTGATAATCCTCAATCGGCTGATGTGCCAAGTGGTCAGCCAAGATACTACCTTTAATAGCCTTCTGAGCTCGATACTCAATATCATACTCAGACAACAACATCTGCCAACGGGCAATCCTCCCAGTTAAGGCAGGCTTCTCAAAAATATACTTGATTGGATCCATTTTGGATATAAACCAAGTGGTATGATTTAACATATACTGATGTAAGCGTTTAGCAGCCCAAGCCAAAGCACAACATGTTTTCTCAAGCATTGAGTATCGAGACTCACAATCAATGAACTTCTTACTTAGGTAGTAGATAGCATATTCTTTCTTTCTTGATTCGTCCTGCTGACCAAGGACACAACCCATTGAGTCTTCAAGAACTGTCAGATACATAATCAATGGTCTTCCTTCCACAGGCGGAGACAGAATCGGAGGCTCAGACAAATACTCTTTAATACTATCAAAAGCTTTCTGGCAATCCTAAGTCCAATCATGAGACTGATCTTTCTGGAGGAGCTCGAATATCAGTGCACATGTGAGATATAAATCAGGAAATGTAATTCAAGCGGCCAAGAAAACCTCAGACTTGCTTCTCAGTTTTGGGTGTAGGCATCTCTTGTATTGCTTTGACCTTTGCAGGATCAACCTCAATACCTCTTTCACTAACGATAAAGCCCAATAACTTGTCGGAACGGACTCCAAATGTACACTTGTTGGGATTCAGACGAAGCTTATACTTCCTCAAACGCTAAAAAAGCTTTAACAGGTGTTCTACATGCTCAACTTCCATTTTTGACTTAGCAATCATATCATCAACATATACTTCGATCTCCTTATGCATCATATCATGAAACAAAGTAGTCATAGCTCGTTGATACATGGCTCTGGCGTTCTTCAAACCGAAGGGCATCACTCGATAACAGAATGTTCCCCAAGGTTTGATGAATGTTGTCTTCTCCATATCCTCGGGTGCCATTTTAATCTGATTATATCCGGAAAATCCGTCCATAAATGAGAAGACCTTGAATTTAGCTGTATTATCTACCAACATATCAATGTGTGGTAGTGGAAAATCATCTTTCGGACTAGCTTTATTCAAGTCTCTATAGTCCACACACATCCGGACTTTTCCATCTTTCTTAGGCACGGGCACAATATTGGCCACCCATTGGGGATATGTAGAAGTCACCAGAAACCCCGCATCAATTTGCTTCTGAACTTCGTCTTTCATCTTCACTGCCATATCGGGATGAGTTCTTCAGAGCTTCTGCTTCACAGGCACACACTCAGACTTCAAAGGTAGGAAATGTTGCACAATATCTGTATCTAGACCGGGCATGTCTTCATATGACCAAGCAAAGACGTCAACATATTCTCATAGCAATTCTATCAACCCCTTCTTAACAGACTCTTCCAGGAGTGCCCTAATCTTTACTTCTCGCACACAACCTTCGGACCCCAAATTGTCTGCTTCCAGATTCTCAAGATGTGGCTGAATGATCTTCTCTTCATGCTCAAGTAGACGGGTAATCTCGTCAGGAATCTCTTCAACATCGTCTTCTTCCGCCTCAAATATAGGGAATTCAAAGTTGGGAGATGGTGTTGGATCATTATGTTCAATGGGTTTAATTAACCTGCATAATGATTTTGGATATAAAAAGTAGCTTTAGAACTCAAACAAGGAAAATCATTATGCAAATGAAAAAATTTATTTTATTCTTATTTTTAGGGTTTTATGTGATCACCAATTTCATGCAAAAAGCAAAAAGGGAAAATAATTGGAAAAACAAACATTTAACATGAATTTATTGAATGAAAATATCATTGCATTTATGCGCCAACAATGTCATCACTTCTCCTTTTGGCATGAGAGAAGGGTTTTCAAACACAATGAACATTACTTTGACTTATGGATAATTGTCGGAATATCCACAGCGACCCAATTATTGCAGATCCCTCCATGGATGATGAAATTTCCAGAATCCTCTTCGTCCTCTTCCAGAATGGCATCATCCTCTTTGTCTTGACCAGTGTGGATGAAACCTCCACTCTTGAACAAACCTTGTTTGTTGAAGACCCCAGAAGAATAACCTATACCAGCCCGGGACTTATTGTCTTCCAACTTGATCATTTGCCCCAAACCAGCAGTTGCACCATGCTCAATGGCCAACTTTGCATCCTTGTAGGAAGCAAATGAGGGAGTTCTCTTCTCAACAGGCTCAGCAATAGATAAAGCTTGGAAGGGAGTTCCAACTTCATCCTCAGCATCTATATATGAGAAGGAAGACAAATGGCTAACCAGGAGAGCCTTTTCTCCCCCTACCACCACCAGCTTCTTATTCTTCACAAATTTTAGTTTTTGGTGTAGGGTGGATGTCACGGCGCCAACCTCGTGAATCCATGGTCTGCCTAAGAGACAGCTGTACGATGGGTGAATATCCATAACCTGGAAGGTAATCTAGAAATCACTTGGTCCGATTTTGACTGGGAGATCAACTTCACTAATCATAGTTTTGCGAGACCCATCGAAAGCCTTCACAACTACCCCACTTTGCCTCATGGGAGGCCCTTGATATGACAACTTCGGGAGAGTGGTCTTCGGCAATACATTCAACGATGACCCAGTGTCCACCAATACAGTTGACATGGCGTCATCCTTGTAGCTCATAGATATATGTAATGCCAAGTTATGGTCTCTTCCCTCCTCCGGGAGATCAGAGTCACAAAAACTCAGGTTGTTACAAGCAGTGATGTTTGCAACAATGCTATCAAATTGTTCTAGCGTGACATCGTGATCTACGTACGCCACATCCAACACCTTCTGCAGAGCCTTTCGGTGTGGTTCTGAATTCAATAGTAGTGACAACACGGATATTTTGGATGGTGTTTGTAGAAGCTGGTCTACAACATTGTACTCGCTCCTTTTGATGAGCCTCAACATCTCATCACAATCTTCTTTCGTATTGCCACTCGGACCAACAGAAGCAGGAGTTTTCAACATAGAGGAGGGCTTAGCAACAAGTTCCGGATTCAGAGTGCTCACAGCATTCCCAATCGGGCATTCAACAAAATCAGCATCAATACTTCCTCGAGCATCAACTTGAGGCTTCAACGGGGCTGAAAACACACGACCGCTGCGGGTCAAACCACTGACATCAACAATATTAACGACAAATGAAGAGGGCAGAGACACCTCATTTTCCACTGATACATCATTGTAGAGATAAGGAACCGCCTTCTCGGAAGAGCACGGTACAGGTCTGGCTGGCTTGATGACGAGAGCTGGAGAAACCTTCTGCTTTCTACGATCATACTTGATGACGACAGGCTCAGGTATCCGGAATACTGGAGAAATTACATTGACTTCGGGCTCATCTTCGTCAACATTTCTATTCTGAAGGATCTCAATGATTCCTTCGTCCAACATCTCTTGAACATCTCTGCGCACCTGGCGACACCCTCTCTGGTTGACAGAACAGACTCGACATCTCTCGTGGTCATGCTCATAATGACTATAATCACACAGCAAGTGATGCAACTCAACCAGCGATTGTCGGATATGGCTGACATATTTAACTTTGTACTTGGCAGGGCAGCCCTGGACCATATTAACAGACTTCCCATGCTCGGGCAATGGGTTCTTCTTCACATTCGGACCTACGTCCTTGAAAAACAAAATCCCGCTTCTCACAAGGTCTTGCACCTTGGTCTTCAAGGGATAACAATTCTCCACATCATGTCCGGGAGCACCGGAATGATACACAAAATGAAGCTCAGGCTTGTACCACCACTGGGGGTTAGCAGGTACATCGGGAGGGTCTCGGGGAGTGATTAACTTTCTATCGATCAGAGATGGGTAGAGTTCAGCATAAGTCATCGGAATTGGATCAAAGGTGACCCTCTTCCCCTCATAGCTGGTGCTGGCATTGTTGTTGTTATTTCGAGGCTGGTAGGCCTGCTGTTGTGGATGCTATTGTTGTTGCTGCTGATATTGCTGAGTTTGCGGTTGTTGATAATGTTGAGCTTCCCTGAAAACAGGTGCTATATGAGCCACCTGATGCTGATTATTGACCGGGCGAGCAATCTTCCTCTTCACAGAGGGTCTTCTCTTGACATGGGAAGACACATCATGTGCCTCTCCCTCCTTCTTCTTTGCAAAGCTTCCATATCTCTTTGCTGAAGAGCCTTTATCTCGAGTTAAACGTCCTTCACGGACCCCCTCTTCCAATCTCATCCCCATATTCACCATCTCGGTGAAGTCTGAGGGAGCACTGGCTATCATTCTCTCGTAATAGAACGAGCTCAAGGTCTTCAAGAAGATCTTGGTCATCTCTTTCTCCTCAAGGGGAGGCACTATCTGAGCTGCCAATTCGCGCCACCTCTGGGCGTATTCTTTGAAGGTCTCTTTCTCTTTATGGGACATTGCCCTCAATTGGTCCCTATCCGGAGCCATATCCATATTATATTTATATTGCTTGACAAAGGCCTCGCCAAGATCATTGAAAGAGCGGATGTTCAAACTTTCTAGACCCATTTACCACCAGAGAGCGGCACCGGACAAACTGTCCTGGAAATAGTGGATGAGTAGTTGGTCATTATCAGTTTGAGTCGACATCTTGCGAGCATACCTCACAAGATGACTGAGAGGGCATGTGTCCCCCTTATACTTCTCAAAGTCAGGCACTTTGAATTTAATAGGGATTTTCACGTTGGGCACAAGGCACAACTCGACAACACTCTTACCAAAGAGGTCTTTCCCCCTCAGAGTTTTCAGTTCCTTGCGAAGCTCAAGGAATTGGTCTTTCATATCATCCATCTTCTCATAAACGTTTGGGCCCTCAGATGGCTCAGAATGATATATGGTATCTTCAACCCTTGGTAAGGTGTGCACAACGGGAGGTGGCACGAACATGACCGGGCTAGATGCCGGCAAAGAAGCAAGAGTTGGAGCAAAACCTTCTGGCATGAAGTTGGCGGGCATTCCCCAAGGGAAACCGGCTGGCATAGATGGCGCAAAATGAGTCGTTTCAGCAGGCACAATAGAAGTTACGATCTCAGAAATGACCGTCCTCTAGGGAGGAGTTAAGGGTGTTGGAGAAGACTGACTCTGAGCGGCCAAGAATGACTCCATCAGGGCAGTCAATCTGGCTACCTCCTCTTTCAGCTCGCGGTTCTTTTGTTCCAAATGATCCATCAGTCTCAAAGAATTGGCTCTGGTGTAGTACCGGTGAGTCAGCTTGTCTTTGAAATAAATGAAGAGCACAGAGTTAGACCATAGGACAAGAAGCCTGGAACAAAACCTGCTTATGCACATGATGCATGCAATGCTTGTGCATATGATTTATTTTTTATTTCAGACGAACTTTAGAGTTCTATTTGCCAATTTTGGGAGATATTACATTCCTTTGTGGAAACATCGCATCAATAATATCTGGAAAATATCCTTTTTTACACCAAAGAAGTACAACATTGGTAACAAAATACAAGAGAAAAGGAAAATGATCATTCTATGGTTCCCTAGAAACAATCATCTAAAGCTCGGGATACAGGAAGATAAGATGCACGAAGCCTCTTCACCTCCTCCTCATAGGCTGCCTCCATTCTGCCTTCTCCTTGGCGAGTCGATCGTACTTCCTCTTCTAAAACTTCGAAGACTGAGGAAGTAGAGAAGTCCATGCATCATCAGGATCATCAATAACCTGGTGCTCGAGAAACTTAATCAAAGCATCCTTCTCCTTAATCTGCTGAAGCAACTCTTCTCATTCACGGATCCAAGCACGTGAGCGGTCTTCGTCTCTCAACTCCTCTACTCCTTGGTCAGGGAGGGTTGAAGGCCCAGCCATAACCAAAGGCGTAGGTCTCGGATACTCGTACGGCATGAGATACTCAGAAGCTCTCCTTCTAACCCAAGCAGTGTAAGGCTCCAAAGTGACACAATTCTTAGGACCTAACTCCTTCCTTCCTTTCCTATGAATCTTGCGCCAAGCGCGGACCATCCTGCTCTTCAAGCCTTGGGGATCTTTACCCTCCTGAAAGAACACACCCTCTAACAGAATGTTATTGGGTTTATCCTTTAGGGGGAACCCAAGCTGACGACGTGCCAAAACAGGGTTGTAGCTAATCCCACCACATGTACCAAGAAGAGGTACATTGGAGAATTCACCACAAGAGTCGATAATCTGCACGCCATCATACACACGGTTGTACCAAAAGATATCATCATTAGTGAAAGACATAAGTCTCGTGGACCACCGTAGACATCCCTTGTTCTCCTTGAAGGAGACCGTCTGCATTCCTCATATGCAAAGAAAAATAAGTATCACCCAACAAAGTCGGAACGGGATTAAGAGCCGAGAAAATCCTAATAGCGTTCACATCCACAAACTTGTCGATATTGGGGAACAATACTAACCCATAGATGAGAAGTACAAATATGGCCTCAAAGGCGTCCTCACTCATGGCCTTCCCATACATAGTAGCTTGAGAAATGAGGAACTTAGAAGGGAGACCTTGAATTCCACCTTTGGTAGTCATATGAGCACCAACCAGAGATTCATCTATATGCAACATATCAGCTATCTCTCGAGAAGTAGGAATACTTTCCAAGCCACTGAACGGCAACTGGTCCAGAATAGGTATGCCCACGAGGTAGGCATACTCCTCAAGCGTAGGCAAAAGCTGGAAATCTGGAAAAGTGAAGCAACGGTACAAAGGATCATAAAACTGCACCAATACACTCATCAACCCTTCATCCACCTGAGTAGTCAGAAGAGGAAGAAGCTTCCCAAAACGAGCCTTGAAACCCAAGGGATCTAATACATAAGATGTCAAATTCCTTAGCTCTTTCAAATCTGGTTGTCTGAAGTTGTACTTCTTTGTATTCCTTCTTTGTCTTTCCATGTTTGAAAATTGGCAAATAGACCTCTTAAGTTCCTTGAAAATTTTCTTTTTATTTTGATGATATGGATGCAAATGGGTGCATGAATGCATGAATGCAACAAACACACTCAAGGATCAAGCAAAGCACACCAAACAAAGGTCATGGGATGGATCATATTATCCTTAATATCAATCATCCATTTTGGTGGATTATGGCTTACATCTTATCAACACCTAAGTTCCATTGATATTAAGGATACATGAACGGATCAACTACGAATCAAGGGTTCGTTGCAAGTCACGAGCATGGAGTCTCGGTTTAGAATCACCCAAAGGGAGTGTACTAGGGTTTAACCTGCCAAACATGTTCTACAAGAGGTTCCCATAGTCATCATCCCATCTTTCGGATATTATCGGAGAAACGACTACTCGTATTCCAAAAATATTCTCAAAAGAGACTCTTATGAGTGTATTATCGCGTAACAATCGTATCAAATCTTACACTTGAACGACTTTCGCACTACATCCTAAAAAATAGGCCAAGATGGGCATGGTAAACTAAGGTCCTTGACTTCTAAGGTCTATGTTGGAAAGAGTAATGTTTAACCACAACTACTTGTGTGACATTATTGATCCCAACATGACCTCCACCAAGTGAATGGACTTGCAAGTCAACTTGCTAAGGAATAACTCCACACAAGTCAACAAGACTATGCCATTCTCCTATCCTAAGTGCACTCGAGTTCGGGTATAGAACTCATCTCACAAAGATCACCAAGCATACAAGGAATTAATATTCAAGCAATTCAATCATTACACACAATACAGTAATCCCAAATTGCACAAAAAATATGTCACAAAATAATATACAATACAATACAACACAATATGAAAAGTAGGCAAAACCCACTAGGCAAACCAGAGATTCTGGGTTCGATCCCCAACAGAGTCGCCACTTTTCTGTAGCGGGGTATTCGTTACCGTTAGAGATATTGACTAAATCTAACGTAAATCATACAAGTCGAGTCGCCACCTTTGCTAGTTCAATTACTAGTGACTCTTTGCCTTACATCATAACTTGGTATTTTTGCTAAACTCCAACACCATTGGTCTTTAACTACCTATTTCTCCACAAGCCATCAATTTACCTAATTATCCTTACTACCATAACTTCCAAACAAACACAACATTAAATATTGTTTTTAGAATTTAATTGTCTATACTCAACATTTTAATTAACATTGGTGTTACAGTTTTCAATCCTACACTAGTTCCATTCTTAAGATTGCTCCAGATTGATTCTATGACACACCTGATGTACTGTAGTTGCGTTAACTTATTAACATCTTAGGTTTTTTTAATAGATTAGTTTGAGTTTAAAAAAGAATATATACAATTAGTTACTTTAGTTTATAAAATATAAACAGTTTAGTAACTTTACTTTAGAAAATATAATATAAACACTATTTACTTAATTTAGGAGATTCATACCGTAGTTTAAAATCTATATACTAAGACTAGGAAATAATTCACTAGCTTCGCTTAAAAATGATATATTTTTAGTCATTTAGGTTAGAAACATACATTATTCACTTAGCTTAGAAAATACATGTTAAAAATACATTGGAAAATTAGTATAATTCTTAGATTAATTTTCAATTAGGATTAGTTTTTAATTAAAGTTTAATTATTAATTTCTTTCCATTTCATTTCATGATATGTTAGAGATTAGAATTAATTTTGGTTGATTTTAATTTTTAATGCCATTTGATTCTTCTCCATAGCTTCATGTGCTTAATGTATGTAATTCTTAGCAAGATCATATTCTAGTTTGATTAATTGATCAAATTTATTTTGATCAATTAATTACGTTACTGATTAAACTTGTTGTATAACTTTTAAGAACAATAATATGCTCCCTTAGGGATAAGGCTTGGATTAGAATAATTTATCTATTAATCATTAATCTTCATGTGACATTTTGTTAATTGTTGATTTGATCCTAATCATGGCATGATCCCCTAGTTAGGTTTTGGACGTGTTATTAACTTTTGGATTAGGTTGTACCTGATTAACCATAACTTTCAATTTAATTCAAACCCTTTGATTTAAGTTGATCAAAAGAAATTTTGATTAACTAAATCTTTTGGTCATGTATAATCCCATAGTCTATTCAAGTGATCAAAAGTCCCTTGATCACTTGATAAGACTATTTCTAATGCTGTGGATCTCAAAGCTTCAAGACCAGTCTTTCATGCAAGATATCCCAGTCACATCGAGCAAAGGATTATACAAGATACATCAAAGGTCAACACTTGGTAAATACGATTCAAATTGCAAGACACAAGCCTTAAGTAATAAGGAATGATGAGACAAAGTTTCTCTTACCCTCGTCTAGAGTGACTCTGCATACTGGCCGTAAACCCTAGCTATTCAAAGCATTCTCCCATATTTCATAGACTTTAGTGCAATGCGAATTGAATAAACTACCAAGTCTTATTCATGTAAAACAACATCAACTCAAGGAGAAACAAATGAGGATTCTTCTCCAACAACTTGTCAGTTATGAGAAGTCTCATGCGCTACGAGCCTTAAGTAATAAGGAATGATGAGACAGAGTTTCTCCTATCCTCGTCTAGAGTGACTTTGCATACGGGTTGTAGGCCCTAGCTATTCAAAGCATTCACCCTTATTCATAGACTTTAGTCAATACGAATCAAGTAAACTACCCAATCTTCTTCACATAAAACAACATCAACACAAGGAGCAACAATGAGGATTCTTCTCCAATAACTTGTCAGTTATGAGAAGTATCATACACCATGAGCCTTAAGTAATAAGGAATGACAAGATGAAGTTTCTCCTACCCTTGTCTAGAGCGGCTTTGCGTACGGGGCGTAGGCCCTAGCTATTCAAAGCGTTCGCCCTTATTCATAGACATTAGTGAGATTTTTATAAATCAACTGTCAAGTTTCTCCATAATCAAGCTATCATATTGTTTTGTCTCAATCACCTTGTTTTCAGCCCTAGTGGGCTGAACTATGAAGCTCTGATTTCCTTATTGCACTATAAGGATACAAAGGCAGGAGAACCCAGTTTCTCCGCGAGCTACCTTATTTATTAATACATCCTTCATTGCAATCTATCATATTTTTTTCCTCAATCACCTTGTTTTCAACCCTAGTGGGCTGAACTATGAAAGCTCTGATTTCCTTATTGCACTATAAGGACACGTAGGCAGGAGAATCCAGTTTCTTCGCAGGCTACCCTATTTATTGAAATCATTCTTCATTCATCAATCAATAACATCTTTTTGAGATCAAATATACTTTTTCTTTGACTCCGTATACTTCCTTTTAGGACAATATATAAGCAGTCCACCTCATCAATTGAGAGTTGCTTGGGTCATACCCCCAAACATTTAATTTAGTCTTTTTAGGTTTATAAGTCACCTTGCTCTTTAATTCAGAGTCTATCTCTTCCTGGATCCAAGATACTATCCTTCCTTGATCCCGAACTACTTGTTCCCTATCCAGTGATATATTGTTCCTTGTATACAACAATACTTTCTCTTGAGCCCCGCATATACCCTTTTAGGACGATGTAGCGGCAGTTTGTCTTGTGTATGTTCGAGCGTGCGATATATTCGAGTATATTTCCGCTCGCTTCAGCTAGCGACTCTGCTGGGGAATTGCTTTTTGGTGTATTTCGTAGTTGTAGCGGGGTATTCGTTACCGTTAGAGATATTGACTAAATCTAAGGTAAATCATACAAGTCGAGTCGCCACCGCACTTCTATTTATCCAAAGGAATGGTTAGAAAGCGAACAAAAACCTAAAAGTTTTATCGAATCAAAAACTAGTAAAAATGTCAGAGATCTGGGTAAGGGGGTTGGTTATGCAATGGGAAGGTGTTAGGCACCCAAAACATCCTAGGTACTCCTAGGGAGCCCTTTTCACATTGGTTGTAAGGTTGGTATTTTGCAAAAATTTGTTTGTGCAAACATGATTGAAGAGATGAGAAGAGAATATACAAGTTTATTTACATTTTTTGTGTTTGGATGGATGAACCCATTGCCTACGTACCATCTTAAAAAAGATTAGGATCAAAACCTCGTAGTTCGGGGTAAAAATCTCAAAATGAGTTGGTGAATTGATTGGTCCAAAAGCCTTAAGGTCTTTTGTTATCCAAGGGAGAAAACTCAACCTAAAACCACAAATCCACCATGTGAGGATAGCTTCAACATGCTAGTAAGGGGTTAACCCTATAATAAGCAATGGAAGACTTATTGTCCATCACTAAGGATAAAGGTGAGTATTACATCTACCTCGAGGATAACTCAAACCTAATAGCTAAAGGTTATGAAAAATTTGATTAAGAAGGTGGCCATTGAAACCACAAAAAGACATTTGGATGGGTTGTATTTACCAATGAAAAGTATTTACAAACTGGTCAAAGTTAGCTTAGAAGTTCAATTCAAAATAAGTGTTATGAAGAAGAAAGTTTTAAAATCAAAAGCATAAGGCTTAGGTTTCTAATGTTTGAAAACAAGTGTTAAATGTTTGCACAAAAGTTTTGGCTTGGGTTAGAGTGGAGAGAAGAAGAAGAATGACTAAAGTCCTAAGCATACAAGAGGTGAGGGATAAAGAAGCAAAACCACAAATGGAGTTCCTCTCTTGAGATCATATTGATGATCCAAGTAGCTCCCATCCTTTGGAATAAGCAATCACAATAATAGTAGGCTCAAGCAATCAACAATCAAATGAACTCTTGGAAAGCTCCTCAATGTATCTTGGGTTCCTCTCTCTTAGAAGCTCATGGCAATGGTTCCTCAATTTGGATCAAGTTGGAATCCCTAGCACAAGAACACACACATCAAAAGATTCTAGCCAACAAACAAGGAATGGACAAGAGGAGTTTAGAAATTGGTCCTTTCATGGTCATCTTTTAACATTGAGCATTCTAAAGGCCCAATGCCTAGTTGCTCTTTGACTTTTATAGCACTCTAAAGGCCCAATGCCTAGTTGCTCTTTGACTCCGAATTTACATAGGGGAAGTCCTAAAGTCTAAGTCCATTTGTCCATTTCCTTGCATTTTGGTCAACAACAATCAAAACCAAACACCAGCACAATAGTATATACACAATTATGTGCTCAAGTGAGCAAAAGGCAAATTGCATTAACATAAACATGTGCTCAAGTGAGCAAAAGGAAAAAGGCAAAATGAATAATATGTGCAAGAATAGTAAATTGCATAAAAGTAAAGTGCAAAAAGGTAAATGTTAATGGTTAATGGTTAGTGTTAGTAGTTAGTGTGCCATAAGGCAAATTTAGCGCTATGTTAAGCAATCGTAATTGGACTTATGTAGAAGTCACAACTATCTGAGACCGGTTAATAATAATGTAGGCAACAACACAAGTTCGAAGTCTTGATTTGTGAATCAAGTTCCAACAACTTGCCATGCCAAAAAAGGAGAAGAGAAATGATCTTGTATGGGTTTAAGCCTTTTGTATGATTTAGCAAGCAACCTATCCTTAATACAAAGCCATTCACTAGATCATTTGATCAAGATGAATTAGATTTGGATTGAGGAAGATTAAACCTTCATAATCAATACTAACTTATCAACCTTTAACTCATTGATCAAAAGGAAAAGAAAAAGAAGAAGGAGATGAGTAGTGGATAATGAAAATGGAAAGAATAAAGGACATTAAATGAAATAGAATATACCAATCAACAAGTGTTGACCAATGACATTGAGGATCATGGTCAAACAATCAAAAACAGAAATTAGATGAAGATTGGAAGTCAAGACATGAACAAAATATTTTTGGCATTTTTAATATTTAAAAATAAACTTGAATTAAAATATTAAAGAAAGGTCAAACTTCAAAATCACCTCAAGTCAACCTTGAAAGGTCCAAGTGATTTATCCCAAGTCCAACAAGATCAAACGAAGTTTGACAAAAAATTTCAGCATTTTTAAAAGTCAGAAACTATTTTTAATCAATAAAAAATGAATAAAAATAACCTAATTGAACATCAAATAAATCTCAAATCAAATCAATTAAAAAATCTCAAATCTATTAAAAAATTGATGAGAATATTTTTCATAGATCCATCATCATTCATACAGGTTAGGAAAATATTTTTGTATTTTTTGAATATCAAAAACTATTTAAAATGAATTAAAAATAACCAGAAAAGAGAAAATTCACAAAAATATCAAATGACAAAATAAAAAATTGTAAAAATCATTTCTAGAAACTAGAATTTAAATGGAGAAGAATGCAATTGGTCCCGTATTTTTTGGAATTAAAATGAAAGAGTTATGAATTTTTTAAATTAAAGGAAATAAAAGAAATAAATCAGAAATTAGAAAAGGAGAAAAAACCAGGAGCGTCTGATCAAGCCTCATTAATTGACGTGGCTTATCAAACGCTCCACATGCGCGCACTCACGGTAGGCTTGAGTAAATGAGAAACACATGGTATTTAAAAAAGTCATAAGATCCAAGCGTGGAGATTAGACCTGGAGATGCCATCACACGGTCCACAATCCATCTGGCAAAGGGACGGTGGCCAGAGCCACCGTCTTCTCCGGTGAGCATGAAGATTCCGACAAAAGTTGCAGGTCATCAAATCTTAATGAAAACGAGCGATCCTCATATCATTGGAAAGTTGGGGTGATGTACATCACCCCTGTACCATTAGTTTCTCTTCTAGATCTCCATAGAAAGAGAAATCAGAAGAAGAAAAATATGGTGTTCATGCTGAACTTCATGTTTTTACAAAATTGAAAGCACAAATCAAATGCCTCTAGTGAGAGGACTTCAGACAAGCCAAGGGACTCAAGAAATAAGCAAGACACAATGACTTTCGAAGAGAAAAAGTTCTGATATCCACCTTTGAAGTGCAGGTCTGGAGAGCACGATTCTTCTCAACTAAAGCTTGCAGTAGGATCTAGTGATGAAGATGAAGCAAGGCTAAGGAATTGTAGGTCTGAAAATCAACCAAGGTAGTTGAAATTCAGATCTGAATTTTTTAGAAGAAAGTAGAAATTCCTTTAGTGATGGCTAGATTTTGATTTCTGCAACATTTCAGGTTGATTCAAGGTCCTTAATTATGAAGCATAGCATGTCTATTTATAGATGGAATTGGCTGAGCAAGTGAAAATTCTCGTGTGCATGGCAAGTGGATTCTCTTTGCATGGGCTTGCATGATCATGTAGAAGGCCCAAATTAAATTGAATTTGCATGATGATGACCAAACAACTTGAAATGGACGTGCAGATGGCAATGCAATGGCTTGTGTAATGAGTTTCAACATGTTATGCACAATTATGCCTAAAACTTTACCTCTTCGAAAATACCACTTGAAAAAATGAAACATAGGCATATGGGTAATGGTTGGAAAGGTTTCGACATAAGGAACAAATGTTATGTTGAGCAAAAACTCATTTGAAGTGTGGAAATTTATGAAAACATGTCATGAAGTTCATAGTGCAAAACATGCCTTTGAGAATTTTGTCAAATTGAACCAACTTCAAGCCCTTCTGTTTTGATGATGCAAGCCTCAAATGTAAAAACCTCCAACATCAAAGTTGTATATATTTTCAAGAAAATTAAAATGGAGTTAAATTTTGCATCATTTGGATTTTTGATGAAGGAATTATGGGCGCTTGAAGTGGGACTTTTTTGCCTTTCAATGCATTTGGTCCAAAGTGAGCTATACTGTTTTGCATTATCACATGTATTTGTTTTGAGATTTTAAATTTTGTTCAACATAATATTTGAAGTAGACATCTTAAGCTTTCCAATGCATTTGATCCCACCTCAAAATCATAAAAAATGAATGAGTTATGTTCTTGGGAAGTTGACCCAAAATTAGGGTTTCAGTCAAAATGACCTATAATGTCTTGGAATGGTAGATGACCTTCCAAGCTTCAAAACAATTTTTGATGAAAATGAAAGTTGTTCATATTGTCCTTAAGAACATTTTTTCTCTTAGGGTCATCTCCATTTGACCAACCCATAACAAGTTAGGTCTCAGTGTATTTCAAAATAGTCAGATGAATTGACTGATCAACTTCTCAAGTCCACACCCCATATCTTGATGAATTGATGAATGAGGACACTCAAATAAGTTCAAATATACATGAAATGATGAATTAAAGAACTTCCCTTGATTGTATTTGACCATGGGCTGAGGTTGCTTCATTAGCAAGGCATTGTGGGCACACAGATGAATTAGGGCTCTTTGGGACACAAACTTCAAACCCTTTGACTTGATTTGATAAAAATGATGAATTGAGATGCTATGGAGGCATATTTGATGGATGAGAGCTTTGGGAACCATTACCATGCTTGCTTTCATCTTCTCTTGACCATGTCTTTGCACAAAGGATCTCCTTGAAGCTCTTGACCTTGTGATTGCTCAAGCTACAAACAAAAGATTTTAGTGACATATTTTTGTGCTTTTGGTTAGTAAATAAAAAATGAGAAAAGCAATAATATACAATTCGAGCATGATTGGTGATCTCAAACCACTCACAAGAGGTCCCACCCAAAGGGCAAGGGGAACCAAATGCAATGTTATGATGCCATGAGGGATCTTAGGGTCAAAATTGGGGTCTTACACTAGTCGCTAAAAGGAGTCAAGCCTAGTTTTGATTTCTTCTCTGTTTACTTGGGTGTTTACCATATGTTTTACTCGCTTTACTTATCACATTTCATATTGCTTTATATTATGGATATTATTTATTATACTCTTTGTTGGGTTGGGATACATTACATGAGAAAAAAGATCTATACCCAAGCTTGAGTATATACACAGGATAGCAATGTGACTAGAGTCATGTTTGACCTCTGTGGAGTTATTCCACGATTATAGTTGACACGAGGCATACCACCTAGAGTAGATCCTTTTGGGAGAATGATTGTCCGATGAGTCATTCATCTAAGTTAATGGTATCTCGGAATGGTTCATTGACACTAGGAACCTTCTAGGTTGCCTTTGAAGACTAGAACCTACTTGTGAGGGGATATGGGATTTTTCTGCAGGAAACCATAGACTCTACATATGTTATTCTCATGGACGTCGAACCTCTGATCCTGCATCGGGCAATATACACAAATTATTCAGATTATTTTCATGTTGTTAACATGTATTATTGCATATCATTATTACATTGCAATACATGGGCTAAAGTTTTAACCCCGAATTATTATGCTGTCAATGCTTTGAATCAATGGGTGTTGCATAACTATTTGTATTCCATCCCTAACATGTGCATTCATGCATTAGCATCTCATGACTATCAACCAGAAAAAGCTCACCTTGTCCTTTATTCAACCAGAAAGACGACAATTCTTCGACACTGGTACTTCACAAGAGCTAACATGTTAAGAATCATATATCTAAAACAAGAGAATGCTACCTACAGGGAAACCTTGGCTCAGATCCAAGGCAGAATGGACACCTTCCAAGGTAACATGAACACCATATTGGAGTACCTTCAAGCTCAGAAGGCTATCACCTCTACCTCTATCGAAAATCCCGTAGTTACCGATGTTATTGCTATCTGTAAGACCCTAATCTTGACCCTAAGATCCCTCATGTTATCTCATCGTTTGCATTGGCTTTGGGATCACACCTTCGTATCCACCTTACCCCTCATTCATTGGGTTTGCATTGGGAGAGATCACCAAGCAGATGTTGATCGTGTCATACTTTATCTTTCTTTTGTTTACTAACAAAAATACCAAAAATATGTCTATGCATAGCTTTGTTTCTTTTGTAGGTAGTGTGTGTATCCACCTATGCCCTATCTGTAGGTGTTTAATTGGCTGCATTGTATGGTAAAACACTAGCTGGATTCTAATGTCTTGACTGATGTCATGACATGCTGTGGAGATGTTTGTTTGACTGCATTGTATGTTAGAATATCTATCTGGACTCTGATGTCTTGGCTGATGTCATGACATTCTGAGTAGTGTACTGCAGGATTAGCTAATACAAGATTTATTGAATGTCAAACTGGATGTTATGACATTCGTCCCTGTCAGCAGATACTGAGGAATAGAACAGGTGGTGTTCTACTATAACTCAGTATTTATTATCAGTCTGCCTATCAAGAGGATAACAGACCTGATGTAAGTCTCTATGTGTGAATGTCAAATTGAACGTTTTGACATTTATTATTGTACGCTGATACTGAAGCATGGACAGATTGACTCTGTACAGTATAACAAATTGTACAGTCTGTTTTCAGGAAAAACAGACTTAGCATATGGTCCTTGATTTGGATGTCAAACTGAATGTTGTGACATCCATTCCTAACAGCGTATGCTATATTGTAGGTTGTTTAGTTTTTCTGTTTCAGCATTTTTCTCAGGCTATTCTTTAGGGATTCAACAGCTAAGAGAAAATTCAGGAAACCAACAACCAAGCTACAATTAATGAACCTAACAAATAGCCTATTTGTTAGTAACCTAAATGTGGAATTTAGGGGAAATCGCGTGACCTTAATTTCAGGAAAATACAAGTACAAGGCCCAAGTGTTGCAATATAAAAGGATGGCAATCCTTCATTCAGAACTGGGGATTTTGAGGCGTGAAGATTTAGTGTGTCCATCATACTTCACTGCTGTATTTTTGTGAGTCTTGTATTAGATGTATCTTGTAAGACAAGCTATTATCACATAGATGATAGCATTGGTATAGGGTGTTCATTGAGTTGTAAGTGTTGTGTCACTCTAAGCTTTTAAGCGTGAGTGCTGTGTATCTTGATTAAAGCTGTTAAGTACAATCAAGCGTTGTTTGAAGTGTGACTTCAGAATTGTCTTTAATATTGATTAAAGGTAGTAATCACTGAGGTGATTGAGGGGGAGTGAGTAGGAACTCTGATCTTAGTGTAAGATTGAAATTGCATTGGGTAGGTATTAAGTGATAGGGTTAAACAGTTGGTTTAAGGTCTGAATTAATACTACTAATAGTGGATTTCCTCCCTGGCTTGGTAGCCCCCAGATGTAGGTCATGTTGGACTGAACTAGGTAAACAATTACTTGTGTTATTTACTGCACTTACTTTTAAGTTCTACATAATTCTTGTCTGTGCAGAATTGGATGTCATAACAACCCGTGTGACATCGAAAGTCTGATAGCTAGAATTTTAATTGGCATCAGAGCAGGCACCCTGCCTGTGAATTTCTGGGTGAGATCTAGGGAAGTTACTTTCTAGTACCATGGACAAGGATATAGGACACTCAAATAGACCACCCATGCTGGATGGTTCTAACTATGATGACTGGAAGCCTCGTATGATAGCCTTCTTAAGGTCTCTAGATAGCAAAGTCTGGAGAGCTGTCAACAAAGGATGGGAACATCCAACGAAGACAGGTGAAGATGGAGTCGGTGTGCAGATTCCTGAAGAAGAGTGAGACAAGGAGCAAGAGGCATTAGCCCTTGGAAATTCTAAGGCCTTGAATGCATTGTTCAATGGAATCAGTAAGAACATCTTCAGACTGGTTCACCACTGTGAGCTGGCTAAGGAAGTTTGGGATACCCTTGAGATAACTCATGAAGGTACCTCAGAGGTGAAGATGTCCAAACTTCAGATGCTGACCACCAAGTTTGAAAATCCGAGGATGAAAGAGGATGAGACTATTCATGACTTTCACATGAATATTCTTGAGATTGCAAACACCTCTGGTGGATTAGGTGAGAAAATGGCTGAAGAGAAACTTGTAAGAAAGATTCTCAGGTCATTACCTAAGAGATTTGCCATGAAGGTCACTGCAATAGAAGAGGCTCAAGATATCTGCATCATGAAGGTGGATGAGCTCATTGGTTCTCTCCAAACCTTTGAAATGGGCATGTGTGAGAATGTTGAGAAGAAGAACAAAAGCGTAGCTTTTGTATCAGATACTGAAGAGGAGTCAGAAGCAGGATATACTAGAGGTGATGAAAGCATATCAGAAGCCATAGCCATGCTTGGAAGACAGTTCAACAAGTTCATAAAGAAAGTTGATCAGCAGGGTAGACCTAATGTCAAGAACTCTTCATATGACATTAGTAGAAAGTCAAAATATGAAGAGAAGGTCACTCAAGGCAAGGGAATCCAATGTCATGGATGTGAAGGGTATGGTCATATTAAAGCTGAATGCCCTACCTTTCTCAAGATGCAAAAGAAAGGGCTATCTGTCACCTGGTCAGAAGAAGACTCTGAGAGTGAATCTGAAGAAGAATCTGCCAAACATGTCACTGCTCTGACCAGTGTTTGTGCCTCTGATGATGACTCAAGCGGAGATGAGCTTACCTTGGATGAACTTGCTGCTTCATATAAAGAACTATGTGTTAAAAGTGCAGAAGTGTGTATCCAAGGAGAAAAGCAGAAGAAACTCATCAAAGAGCTGGAAGCTGAGAAACAGAAGCAACTGAAAGTCATAGATGGTCTGAATGGTGAGATATCTTTGCTAACATCTAAGCTAGAACAAATGACTAAATCCATCAGAATGATGAATAAAGGAACTGGAACCTTGGAAGAGATTCTAAAGGTAGGACGGAAGTCAGGAACCATGTCTGGTTTAGGCTTTGCTAAGAAATCGTCAACTGAACTCAAAAGAGCTAAGGCTGAAGTTCAGAAATTCAAGCAGAAGTCACAACCGATGTCTCAACATCAGGGAACCAGAATGAGTAATCATCAGAAGAAGAAATTTCAAAGATGGAGATGTCATTACTGTGGTAGATATGGTCACATAAAACCCTTCTGCTACAGGCTGCATGGCTATCCTAACCAGGCTACTCTAGTCAGACCTAAGCAGAGAGCTTCTAAGCATAATGCCCCCATTAAGAAACAAAAATGGGCTGCAAATCAGACACCTCAAGTCCGACCTAAGCAGCAGGCATCTAAGCTTAATCTCCCCGGTAAGAATCAACAATGTGTTGCTAAACTAGCTCACACATCTCCAAGGGCATCTACCAGACAAGACTGGTACTTTGATAGTGACTGCTCAAGACATATGACTGGGATAAGAAACCTAGTGGTGGATCTTCAACCCCATGCCACCAGGTATGTGACATTTGGTGATGGAGCTAAAGGAGAAGTCCAGGGTGTTGGTAAGCTGGATTGTCCTAGAGTTCCAAAACTGAGTAATGTGCTGTTAGTAAAAGGACTAACTGCTAATCTCATCAGCATAAGCCAGCTATGTGACCAAGGATTCAATGTCAGATTCACTAGGGGAGGATGTGTGGTGTTGAATGGTTGCAATCAGGAAGTAATGAGAGGAGCCAGATCCAAAGATAATTGTTATCTATGGGAATCTAAAGACTCACTCCACTCCTCCAAGAGCCCCTTAGCCAAGGGAGAGCTGGAAGTGAAGCTAGGACATGGAAGACTTGGACAACTTCATTTAAAAGGAATGAAGAAGATCATATCCAAGGGAGCAAGTAGAGGAATCCCAAATCTGCCTGTGGATAAAAGAACAGACAGTGGAAAATGTCTGATTGAAAGCTGTGAGTCATTGTCACTTATTGGTCATCTTTCAAATGGTGAAGTAGCAAGGGATAAACAGATGTGTGAATCATTGTCATCTGCAGAAACTAAGTTACTAGCTTCTGGTAGCATATGGACATCACTTGTATGGATGAACCTGATGCAGACTGAGTACAATGTCACTCAGAATGTCATGACATTGG
Source organism: Lathyrus oleraceus (assembly GCF_024323335.1). Classification (NCBI taxonomy): domain Eukaryota; kingdom Viridiplantae; phylum Streptophyta; class Magnoliopsida; order Fabales; family Fabaceae; genus Lathyrus; species Lathyrus oleraceus. The sequence continues at coordinate 429,052,425 of NC_066585.1, read as the reverse complement.
ATGCCACTCAGTTTGACAATGGTAGGGGCAAAGAGGGAATGTGCTCTTCTGAGAAATTATAGCAACTAATGATGTTAGTTAGCTACTGTTTAGTAAGTCAATTTAATAAACAATTAAGAGTGCACTCTGAGTGGTCAACAAGTAATAGACATTACTCGTGCAACAAGCGTTTCCTATTCCATCGCTTCAACTTTCAGTCTTGCAAACCCTCTCCCAAAGAAACTGTTCAACTCTCCTTCTAGATATTCAGCATGGCAGACCAATCCGATTCCACCTCCTACATGTCCCTGTCCAATTCCTCCAACACTGAGTCGTGCAACCTTAACCGGGAGGACTCTTCTTGCACGACTCTTCTGCTAACGCTGAAACTTCCTCTCATGCAAGAAGACCGAAAGAAACGGTCTCCAGATTCTCCTCAGCAATCGCTCTTGAAGAACCAACCAAGGAAGGCTCGAGGTATGTGCATAATGCCATTGCATCTATTGTCACGAAGATTCTATCTGGAGATCAGGATGTTCCTGGGGTTTCAGTTCCCTTGAACACTATCATACCTGATAGAGTTGCATGTCAAGAAAACGCAGTCGCCTTAAGGAAGAATGTTTCTGACGATGCTGAGCAAATTGATGCTCATGAGGGTTCAAGGATTGAAAAACCCCGTAGACAATGTGGGAGGTGAGAAAGTCCGTGTCACTCAAGATGTCAGTGACAACCCTAATGCCAACCCAGTGAATCTGGAAGAGTTCTCAGATAGTGAACTATTGTCCTCAGTTGTCCCAAGCATAGCAAAAAGGGTTAGGACTAGGAGGGAGAGAAAGACTGTGGTTCAGAGGTCCCCAACTAGGGAGGTTGATGTGACAACTTCTCCCAAGAAAAAGGTGCCAGAGAGTCCCCTCAAGAGGAAAGGACATGGACCTGCAAAATCTTGGAGCAAAGAGATGCCCAAGAAAATAAAGACCAAGGCTTTTGTGGTGGAGACAGATTCAGATGTCCCATGTGATGTCACAACATCTCTCTCTAAGAAGAAGCCAACCACCAGCAAGCTGGCTTCCAGTGTCCCAGAGGTACCTATTGACAATGTGTCATTTCATTTTGCCTCTAGTGTGACCAGGTGGAAGTATGTCTATCACAAGAGGCTGGCCTTGGAGAGGGAACTGGCTCAGAATGCCTTGGAATGTAAGGAGATTATGGACCTTATTAAAGAGGCAGGGCTAATGAGGACTGTGTCTCAACTCCCAAAGTGCTATGAGACCTTGGTGAAGGAGTTCATTGTTAATGTGTCTGAGGAATGTGCAGATGGGAAGTCCAGAGAATTCAGAAAGGTCTATGTGCGTGGAAAGTGTGTGACCTTCTCCCCTTCAGTAATCAATCTCTATTTGGGAAGAGCTGATGTAGTGCACCCAGAGCTTGAAGTGACTGACAACAGAATCTGTCAAGTCATCACTGCAAATCAAGTTCGGAAGTGGCCTCTTAAAGGGAAGCTGGTAGCCAGCCAACTCAGTGTGAAGTATGCCATGGTACACAAAGTTGGAGCTGCCAACTGGGTGCCCACAAATCACAAGTCAACTGTGTCTGTGATGCTTGGAAAGTTCATCTATGCTGTTGGAACCAAGGCAAAATTTGACTATGGTACCTACATCTTTGATCAGACCATGAAACATGCTGGGAGTTTCTGTGTGAAGGAACCTATTGCCTTTCCTTCTCTCATATGTGGCATTGTGCTGAATCAATTCCCAAACATCTTGACAGACAATGACTTTGTGAAAAGAAGAGAGAGTCCATTGGCCTTCAACTATAAACTTTTCCAGGGTAAGCATGTCCCTGACATTGTCATGGCATCTGGAGAAACATCCAATGTTGGCAACCAACCAGATAAAGTTGCTGTCATTGCTGTGCTCAGAGAGACTTGCAAAGAGCTGGAGGTTAGGAAGCTCACCTTGGAAAAGCTGATCTTTCAATTGGAGATGTCTGCTGAGGATACAGATGGAGCGGCAAGGCAAAGCTCAGAGGGTGAGGAGGAGGCCAGTTCTGATGATGGCACCAATGATGAGGCTGATGGATAAATCCAGTCTGTAATTCTGTCTTTTTTTTGTGTAATTCTGTTTATTTTGTGTGGATCTGCAATTTGAAGTGTTGATTTGGCAACATTTTTGACAAAAAGGGGGAGTAACAATAGGTGATACCCCAAGACAACAGATTGTTTTGCTTATTGCTAAACAGATATTCAGGACAGATATTCAAGATTGTGCTGCAGCTGATGTTCCACTTCTAATAAGTGTGAGTGTGTTTATGTGTGCTGCAATTAGAATTTTTTATTTAACTTCTGTATGTGTGCTGTTTTGTGAAGTTTTTATTTAACTTCCATGTGTGTGAGTGTGCTTCCACTCTGAGTGTATTAGCTAGGTTAATTTCCTGCTAGATGTGAGATTTCCGCTGCTATGGACTCTGTTGTGAGACCAAAGTGTTTTAGCCAAAAATTTGCCAAAGGGGGAGTTTGTAGGTGTTTAATTGGTTGCATTGTATGGTAAAACACTAGCTGGATTCTAATGTCTTGACTGATGTCATGACATGCTGTGGAGATGTTTGTTTGACTGCATTGTATGTTAGAATATCTAGCTGGACTCTGATGTCTTGGCTGATGTCATGACATTTTGAGTAGTGTACTGCAGGATTAGCTAATACAAGATTTATTGAATGTCAAACTGGATGTTATGACATTCGTCCCTGTCAGTAGATACTGAGGAATAGAACATGTGGTGTTCTACTATAACTCAGTATTTATTATCAGTCTTCCTATCAAGAGGATAATAGACCTGATGTAAGTCTCTATGTGTGAATGTCAAAAAGGACGTTTTGACATTTATTATTGTACGCTGATACTGAAGCATGGACAGATTGACTCTGTACAGTACAACAAATTGTACAGTCTGTTTTCATGAAAAACAGACTTAGCATATGGTCCTTGATTTGGATGTCAAACTGAATGTTGTGACATTCATTCCTGACAGCGTATGCTATATTGTAGGTTGTTTAGTTTTTCTGTTTCAGCATTTTTCTCAGGCTATTCTTCAGGGATTCAACAGCTAAGAGAAAATTCAGGAAACCAACAACCAAGCTACAATTAATGAACCTAACAAATAGCCTATTTGTTAGTAACCTAGATGTGGAATTTAGGGGAACTCGCGTGACCTTAATTTCAGGAAAATACAAGTACAAGGCCCAAGTGCTACAATATAAAAGGATGGCAATCCTTCATTCAGAACTGGGGATTTTGAGGCGTGAAGATTTAGTGTGTCCATCATACTTCACTGCTGTATTTTTGTGAGTCTTGTATTAGACGTATCTTGTAAGCCAAGCTATTATCACATAGATGATAGCATTGGTATAGGGTGTTCATTGAGTTGTAAGTGTTGTGTCACTCTAAGCTTTTAAGCGTGAGTGTTGTGTATCTTGATTAAAGCTGTTAAGTACAATCAAGAGTTGTTTGAAGTGTGACTTCAGAATTGTATTTAATATTGATTAAAGGTAGTAATCACTGAGGGGATTGAGGGGGAGTGAGTAGGAACTCTGATCTTAGTGTAAGATTGAAATTGCATTGGGTAGGTATTAAGTGATAGGGTTAAACAGTTGGTTTAAGGTCTGAATTAATACTACTAATAGTGGATTTCCTCCCTGGCTTGGTAGCCCCCAGATGTAGGTCATGTTGGACTGAACTGGGTAAACAATTACTTGTGTTATTTACTGCACTTACTTTTAAGTTCTACATAATTCTTGTCTGTGCAGAATTGGATGTCATAACAACCCGTGTGACATCGAAAGTCTGATAACTAGAATTTCACTATCAAGCTCACATCTAGGATTTGAGACCCTAAGTGCAAGGAGACCAATCAAGGAATGGTTCTAAACATCATATATGGATCCCCATGTTCTTCATTTATCATTTTGATCAAGAATTCATCAAGAGTTTGAAGCTTGTTTGCCTTGGAAACCCTAATTCATTTGGGTATCTTGTGTGACTTCCTCAACAAGTTTCTTCAACAATTGATCAAATATATCAAGGGATACTTCATTATACATCATCTTATGCATATATGACCCTCCATGAGTCCCAAAAATAAAGAGAACTTCAATTTTGCAAGTTAGTTCAAAGAGGTTGACCAGAGAAAGTCAACTGGTCAAAACTGGGGTTCCCTAGACCCTATCTCCTACAATATTTGTCATATGAAAATGATTCCAAGATCAAAGTTACTATTTATGACATACCAGATAACTTTCATGTTGACATCAAGGGCTAAGTTTGCTTCGAAAGTCATTTTTTATGGTGAAAGATTATAGGTCATGTTGTCCGTGCCCTAGTTAGGAGGTCAACATCCAAGGACCATAACTTAATCAATTTTCATGAGATGAATGCCATTTAAGTTTCATGATCAAATTCCAGAGTCTTCTAAAACTTTGATTCTTTGAGAAACTTCAAATTCAACTTGCAAGGGAATGTGCCAAGAGGAAACATTATAGGTCATTTTGAGCCATTACCATTGAACAAGCAATTTTCCTCAACTTCTAAAATGGAATAACTCCCTCATTCCAAATTCAAAATATGTCTAATTTGTGACCAAATTTAAGAGGGATGAAAGAGATACAACTTTGGTGAAGAAACCATTTCCATTTGAAGCTCATAGCAAAAGTTATTCAAGGTGGAAGAAGCGGTCATTTGACTTGGTACTTAGAAAAATTTCAATTATGTTTGATTTCTCCAACTTTCACCTCAAAATTCATCATGATCCAAGCTCCAAATGAAAAAGTGTTCAACATCGAATTATTTCCCCATGTTTTGGTGATATTATTTCCCCATGCAGATTTGGTGTGTATGTCCTCCTTTAATTATAAAGCGTTAGCCCCTTAAGTAGAAAGAGTTTATCCTTTCTCATTCCCCACCGAGTTATTTCCTCGTGGATGATGATTATTTCGGTTTCCTCTCCAATTTATTATCTGGATGAAACCACTCCCCCTGAGTTATATCCTCACTAGGTTGAGCCTTTGATTGATCGTTTCTTTCTAGTTCTTGCCTAGATAGATCTTTTGGTCTCCAAGATTCTATTACTCAGTAACTGGTAATATTATTCTTGGTGTTAGGTACATTACCTTTACCTAATACCCGGTAAAAAGTAATCTACTTTTTTGTTTCCCTAGAGGATTTGTTTTCACATTTCCCCAGCAAGTGTATCATTGATATCTTCATCCTAACCGGTGACAAATATTCTTCCTTTTTGATTTTCTACCCAGTAAAAAGGTAGTTTTAATCCCTACTTTTATTCCCCAGAGAGTCTATCCTTGATATGTTCACTGTAACCAGTGAACAATTTGATCTTCTTTGCGGTTTTATACCAATTGAATGGTAGATGTAAATCCTATTTTCCCCTCAGAGTTTATCCTTGATATGTTCACTTTAACTAGTGACATATTTTCTCTTAGTTATGGTCTTATGCCCAATAACCGGTAGTTGTAATACCTATTTCTCCTCGACAGTTTATCCTTGATATGTTTACCCTAATAGGTAACAAATATTCTTCCTCTTTCCCCAGGTGGTCTATCCTTGATATGTTCATCCTAACCGATGACATATATTCTTCCTTTGAGTTTATTCTTGATATGTTCATTTTAACCAATGACGGATACTCTCTCTTTGGACTTCTGCCGAGTAGCAGGTAGTTGTAAATCCTATTTGATCTTTTCTCCCAGTAGGTTATACTTACCCAGTAAGCGGTAATGAATACACCTCTTTTTCCTCAGTGAGTCATCTTTGATATGTTTACGCTAAGCGGTAACGGATGTCCCTCTTTCAGAGTGTATTGTCTTCTTACTGTCATACCCCGATTTTGGTCCTGAATTTTTTATGTTTGTTTAGCGTGCTTGGCCTAACCTTACTTTGGTTTTTACATGAGGATTGGTCTTGGTCCAAAGTCATGGTGTTTGTTCATGTGCATTATCAGTCATGTTCTTTTCAAAGTCAAACATTCAAGTCATAAGGCAAAACAAGTTGGAAACCGACTTCAAACCATTTGTTAATCCATTTCAATCTATTTCATCCATGTTTAAACCAGTACATGTGATTCCATACAAGAAAAATAAAAAAAATCGACACTTTTGACCAATTGTTGACTTTGGTCAACAGTTGACTTTTTGGTCAACTTTGACCAAAGTCAACCCAAAACCATTAAACCCTAAATTCACCCATAATTTTCCATTGAATATCCATTTACTTGTTCATTTACCTATTCCATTCTAATTCAACCATTAAACCAAGTCAAATTACACATTCAAACCATAAAACATACATAAAGCCATTACAACCATGCAATCATACGTTCAGCCCATGGCCATTTTGATGTACCAATGCAGGTCAACCAATATTCATAACAGGGATTAATTGCTTCTGTTGTATCCTAACAGTATAGGGATTCACCAAGACTCAACAAGCAACAAATGTTGCAAACACATAAGCCAACTCCAACGGCAAATGCAATCCAAACACAAACCAAGCATCCAAGGAAACGGCAACGCAACCATGCCGTATAGAGTCGACGCAGTTCAGAACAACATATTCGAAGAGTCGTAGCAGCAGTGAACTCCAGCACGAGCTTCTGAATCCAAACTACAACAAACCATTCTGCAGCGGCTCAACCGTCGACGCGGACAACGGCATTAACCCTCGACGTTCCATCTGCAGTGAGCTGAGATATTAAACCGACATCAATCAACCAAAACCGAATAACCGACATAAGTCAGTGGAGCTGGCGGCAACAGGCTCTTGGCAGTGGGAATGCATAGGTCCTCCGCCACTTCTAAGATGTACAATAGGAGAAGAAAAGTCGCGGTGCAACCTCACCTTCATCATCATAACTGATGGTTTCGCAAGGACCTGCAGCAATAACATCCAACAATCCATCATCAAATCACAAACAACAATATCTTGCCTATGAAGTAGCGCAAACTAGCCAACATGTTTGAAAGCTACCTGGGAATTGATGGAAATATTTTATGTGGACAAGCAATCTCAAGCATGGCTGCCTGAAAGGCTTGTTGATTGGTTAGCTGACTATGATAGCCTCTTTACCAGTACACAGGAAACAATTCATGGCAAGCTTGTGGATTTTCAGAATGATCTTGTCAACATACAGGTGATTGAAGATGATCCTAGATATTGGGAAGTGATGTCATCTGCATTGTCAGTTGGTTGGCTAGATATAGTGGTGAAAATGCTGCGGTTACACGGGTCTTACCAATTAGATCAGCTCAGCTACCGTGAGTTAGAAAATGGACTGGTGGAGGCAGTCGCTGTTCTTATTTCCAAAATGCCTCGATTACGTCATGAATCAGCTGTTGGAAATTTAGGAGATTGTTTTAAATCCAAACCCGACTTTATCAAAGCCTGGGAAAAATGGAGGTCACAAATTACTAAACTGGACTGCAGTCCATTCTGGATTCAGTGTGATAATCAACAAACTCGTGAGGGCTTAAGAAACTTGCTACAAGTTATGCTGGGTAATACTGAGAGTCTCTGTACAACTTCATGTTACTGGATTGAGTTGTATATTTCTCATTTTCTATACATCAGGCCATTTACGACCGGAATAGAAAGCATGTATAATTTGGCTCAGAAATGCATCCAATTGAAACCACCGACTGGTACCCAAAGGTTGGCTGGACTTATGATTGGAATTCTTGCAGAAAATACAGAGGTGGTTTTAGCAGAAATTCCAGAGAATTTGGTCCTTGGATGGTCCTCACATCCACATTCTTCTGTCACCCATCTACAAGAATCAAAGCCCTTATGCCGAACGTCGTCGTATCTTGAGCAGCAAAGACAGCTGCAATACCACCTCGAACATCGCTCTAGTGAACCTGTTCCTAACTGGTTTGATCAGTTTTTTTTATGATAGTGAAACTACTGGTGATGAAAAGAGATGGTCATCACATCCACATTCCTCTATTTCACACACAGAAGAACCAAGGCCCTTGTATAGAACGTCTTCTTATCCTGACAAGAGACGAGAACTTCCTCGTTTTTCGAGCGAACCAGTTTTGGCGCCAAAATCTTCATTCACTTCTTATCCTCTCCCTGGTGGTAGGTCTCAACAATCTTCTTCAAATCACAGTACAGAACCAATTGGCCAACCAAGCAGGGTTATATCCAAGAGATCGTTCCAACCTCCTAAGTAATATGTTGCAGCAACAATTACAGCTTCATATTGGATCAGTTTCTCCTCATTTGATGAATCAATTACACCAACAGCATAGACTGCATCATCCTGTTCAGCGATCTGCAGGCTACTTGTCAGGATTCCAGTCCCATTTATTTAACCCCCACCTTTCCTCTAGCTCATCCGTCAGTAGCAAGTATGATCATAGACCAAAATCAACTCAAAATGCTAAGCACAGTCATCGTTTATCCCATCAGGGTTCTAATGCCAGTAGCCAGAAGAGTGAGAGCAGTTCATTACAGTTTCGCTCCAAGTATATGACAAGTGATGAAATTGAGAGTATTCTTAGATTGCAGCTTGCTGTCACTCATAGTAATGATCCATACATAGATGACTATTACCACCAAGGTCGTCTTGCAAAAAAAACCTTCTGTGGCAAAGTTAAAACATCCATTTTGCCCAACCCAAATAAAGGAACTTCCTTCACGAACACGTTCTAGTAATGATCCACGTGCAATGTCATTCCACATTGAAAAGTTATGGTAACAACAGTTCCTGCCTTTCAAGCTGAAGAACTGAATTTGAAATTAATCATCTAACAACCATGTTGGTTGTGTTTTCCCTTGTGTCTTCACTTCCAAGTAACTCAGCCATTGAACCTCAACCAAATCAACAGAGTTTTCTAAAAAAAATTCACTGCAGTAAAAAGTGGAGAATTACTCAAAGCAGTAAAATTCAAAATCCAGAAATTCCCAAATGGGAATTAAAACAAAAACAGAGAGGAATGCTCAGATGCTCATATTACCTGTCTCAAATCCATACATCAAAGGGGTCAATCCAGTTTCTGAACATCAAAAGTGCCTTGCAGAGTTACTCTTCTGGATTACCAAAGGCACCTTTGAAACCCTAATTCACAGAAATATAAAAGGAGAGAAATCAGTAAGAGAAGGGGGGATTTTTCAAAAGAGCACAACAGAAACTGAGAGGCAAAAAATCAAAAGAGAAAAAAACCCTAATTTCTAAAGGTTGGAGGAGCGGCCACTGTTCACAGAAAAGCTAGAGGCGGAAATCTGAGGAAGGAAAAAGACCTAGAACCGTTTACCTGGAGGCCGGCGTCTATACGTTCTTCACCGCCACCACCACCACGACACTTTGTAAGTATTTCTCTTTCTTTCTTTTTTATCTTTCTCATGTGCTTGCTGTTGAAAATATTGTGAGAGTTGAGAGTGATTGAGAGGGGTTTGTTGAGAGCGAGAGAGGGATTCGTGTGAGAGATGGAAAGATGCGAGTGAGATGCTGAAGGTTTGAGCTCGAGTGAGGGAGACGAGCTTCTGTTTCCATTTTCTTTTTCTTTTTAATTATTTCTTTTATTTTTTAGTTTATTTCATTTTTAACACAAAAATCAGAAAAAAAGTATATGTTCTTATTTTCTTTTATTATTATTATTTATTTTTTGTTTAGCTTAATTTGTTTTTTAACAGAGATATTAAAAAGAAAACATAAGAATGTTTATTTTGTTTTTATTTTGTTATAAATCTGTTAGCCCAGTTCATATATTTATGATAGCATTTCAATAGCAGATAGTATTGAGTGGCCTAGTGGAGAGAGTTTAGTTGCATAATATTAGGTGGAGAGGGTTCGATACTCATGTGAAGTTTTTTTGCTTTTTATTTGATGTTATCTTCCTTTAGTTTTTTTATTATTATTCTTTTAGTATTTTGTTAATATCTTTTTTTTATGTTTATTATAATTTCATTTGTTAATAATGCATAGTTATTGCATTTGAATTTAGTTCAAAAAACCATTTTTTCAAACTATAAAAGCCATACTTTCTCGATTTAATATCGAGCCCTTTTTTTTTCACACCCTTGTAAGTCGATTGCTTTTTAAGCATCACCATCAACCTCACATAGCTTACTCTTGGGCTTTCTTACAATGAGCCGGTTCCTTCGCACTTACACTCATACATTATTTAATGCTTCATTATTTCATTCTTTGATTATTTGATTCGATTATATACTTGTTTATATCTTACTTGCCTGATTGACTGTTGCCCACTTGTATGGTGTATGGGGCATATACTTGTATTGCTTGATTGCCATGTCAACCCCCATTCATAAAAATGTATCCCTCTCCCATGAAATGTATAATATTTATTCTTTCATTCTTTATCCATCTGTTAATACAAGAATTAAAATGAACATTCGATAACCATTTCAAAACAAGATCAAAACCTCGATCCAACGTCGAGTAATCATTTTTCAAAACCTAACAGAACCAGCACGTATTCATCCACCCTCCTTGTAAGTCGATTGCTTTATGCATCGCCATCAACCTTGTAAGTCGATTGCTTCATGCATCGCCATCAACCTTGTAAGTCGATTGCTTCATGCATCGCCATCTACCTTTATCCCTAACACCTCTCCTTGCTCCATTCATCGATTCTTGTTCCGTTTAGCTAGCACCTATTAGGTAGAACCCTTTGTATGATAACATAGGTAGAATTCCCATATTCTTCGCATGCTAACATTAGGTAGATATTCCCATTTGTAAATCCTAAACACTTAAGTATATATTGCATGACAACTCTAGGGCAGAGCTTCCCCATTTCTTCTAGACCTTTCCGAGCGTCTCCGATCTTGTGGCATGTAGTCTGTTCTATTGCAAAGAGGTAACTGCCTAAGACTCGGTTCAGCGAGCTGCGACACCTACTGCTAGGGCGTGAACACATTGCCCACTCTCTTTTGACACAACTGGTGTCCTCCTTTTCTAAGTCCATATTCAGATGGCAACCCCTATGTAGGGGAACTACATCGCCCTGATCCTTGTTCCAGACGAGGTATGTAGGCAGGTGGTCGTGCGAGACCACTCCGGGAACCTTTCTTTTTCTTTTTATGTGTGTTTTGGTTCGGATGCTGATGTAAGTCCAGTGATTGGCAGTCGGGCTCCACGTTTGCCCTTTTGTTTGTGTTTTGGTTCGGATGCTGATGTAAGTCCAGTGATTGGCAGTCGGGCTCCATGTTTGCCACCTTTTTGTGTGTAGGTGTCTTGTTTTGTTTGGCGTGCGTGAGCCGAACTACGGCAACTCTGATTCTCATTTCCAGATGAGATACGTAGGCACGAGATGCGATGTCTTGCCGAGTTTGACTAACAACTAACAACTAATCCTTGTTTCCTCTCGCCCTCGTTGCGATCCTTTCTCTCGCCCTCGTTGCGATCGAGACATTCCCTTTCTCTTGCCCTAGTTGCAATCGAGACCCTTTATTCCCGTAGTTAGGCTGAACTACGTTTTGCTCTGATTCTCATTCCCGATGAGATACGTAGGCATAAGACGCGACGTCTTAGCGAGCACACTTATCCTTCACCCATAGGTAGCCGAGCTACGAAGACTCTGATTCTCATATTCAGATGAGATACGTATGTAGTGGATGCGACATCCGTGCGAGTCATTTTCTTTGACCCTTTCTTTTAGTAAATAGTACATTAGATAAACGCACACCCTTTAGACAAGAAACAACAAGAGTGGATCCCGTAGAGTACTACAGATGCGTAGGGGTGCTAATACCTTCCCTTCGCATAATCGACTCCCGAACCCAAGATTTGGTTGCGAGACCTTGTCTTTTCCTTTCCTTTCTCCAGGTTTACTTCGAGCGTTTCCTTTCCCTCCTTTGGGATAAATAACGCACGGTGGCGACTCTTCTGTCATTTCTTTCTCGCCGGTTGTTTTTTCGCACCACCGTATTTTTCGGGTTGCGACAGCTGGCGACTCTGCTGGGGACAAGGTTTCCCTAAGCGAGTCCCTCCTAGCTTTTGTAGGTTTCTTGTTTGTTGGGTGTTTATTCTTTTGTACAGTTATTTATTTTCCGCATTTACCTGCTTTACCTTATTGCATTCATGTACATAAGCTTGCTGTATCTGTGGGTTGTTTGTTTGTTGGGTTGGGACTGTTCTATGAGAGATAAGCCCACTACCCAGGCTTGAGTGTACACATAGGTGCTAGAGTGGATAGTCATGAGGCTTGCGTGGTATGTTGCTACGTTAAGTCGTTCATGAGACCCACATTCCAGACGAGGTTTCTGTTGGATATATTCTATCCTATGGGTGTTCCATAACGACAGATATTCCTCTAGAAATCATCGACTCTGGTGACCATTTCCCGAGAACTCAGTCGAGGCCTCTCCTCCGAGACGTGATTATGTTAGCTCTGGTGGGCGCATTCTTGCTGATCAACCCGAGGACCCCGAGACTGGGAACTTGCTTTAGGATGTCTTGTTGAGGGGAGTCAGCAAAGGTCTTTTATCCCGTAATAATGCCAAACCTTCAGTGGTAAACGTATTATTCTCGACCGAAGGGCTGAAGCTGACAAACTTCTGTTCTTAGAACCTACAAGTGAGGGGCGGGCTAAATTCAGGGAACCTTAACCTCCAACCAACCCGGTTTTCTAGAGCAGAGTTTTGGGTTTTGTGTTATATTCTTCAGTGGTTTTCTCTTCAGACAGTGCAACCCGACAGTTGCTCAAGCGGATACAGCAGTCTTGGTTTCCATGTCACTGCATTGCATCACATCATTTTGCATTCATATCATTTAACACATGTTTATCCATTTCTAGGGGGTTTACATCTTCTTCTTGATTCCGGGCGGGGTTTTCTGGTTCTCCTGAGATGGATATTGGTAGAAAGAGACACGTCGCTTACAAGTTTCCAGTGGTTTATTTGGAGCCTATTCAACAACTGATGAAGTCAATGGATCACGATTCTCTAGAAGGATTCCGGAAAGATTACGGTTTGATTCTAAGCTTCGTCACGGTTCTCTCCAAAGATCAACACGATGCTCTCTTTACACTGCTGCAGTTCTATGACCCTCCATTGAGGTGTTTCACATTCCCGGATTATATTTTGGTCCCTACTTTGGAGGAGATTTCTAGTTTTCTCAGAGTTCCTATTAAGTCACAGTTGTTATTCTATAGTTCTGAGTTTCTGCCCGATCTCAGCATGGTTGCTTCGGCCACATATTTGGGGAAATCAGTCTTGAAGGCTAATATGTGTCAGAAGGGAGGAGTCAGTGGTTTTCATTTGAGTTTCTTACTAGGAGAAGCAAATAAGAAACTTGAAGATGGTGATCAGAGGGGTTTCAATGCTGTGTTGGCTCTTTGTGTGTATGGGATTGTCCTGTTCCCTAATGTTGCCAAATTTGTGGACATGGACGCAATACGCCTCTTCGTGTTGGGAAATCCAGTGCCGACCTTGCTAGGAGATTTCTTTCATTCAGTGCACCACAGGAATGAGAATAGAAAAGGAGGATTGTTGAATTGTTGTGCGCCTTTGTTTTATAAGTGGTTCAGTTCTCACCTACCCAAATCAGGAGCGTTCGTTGATGTCAAGGACTCGTTGAGGTGTTTCACATTCCCGGATTATATTTTGGTCCCTACTTTGGAGGAGATTTCTAGTTTTCTCAGAGTTCCTATTAAGTCACAGTTGTTATTCTATAGTTCTGAGTTTCTGCCCGATCTCAGCATGGTTGCTTCGGCCACATATTTGGGGAAATCAGTCTTGAAGGCTAATATGTGTCAGAAGGGAGGAGTCAGTGGTTTTCATTTGAGTTTCTTACTAGGAGAAGCAAAGAAGAAACTTGAAGATGGTGATCAGAGGGGTTTCAATGCTGTGTTGGCTCTTTGTGTGTATGGGATTGTCCTGTTCCCTAATGTTGCCAAATTTGTGGACATGGACGCAATACGCCTCTTCGTGTTGGGAAATCCAGTGCCGACCTTGCTAGGAGATTTCTTTCATTCAGTGCACCACAGGAATGAGAATAGAAAAGGAGGATTGTTGAATTGTTGTGCGCCTTTGTTTTATAAGTGGTTCAGTTCTCACCTACCCAAATCAGGAGCGTTCGTTGATGTCAAGGACTCGTTGAGTTGGTCGAAGAGATTGATGGGGTTGAGAGCTGAAGATATTTCTTGGTGGTCTGACCGGAGCTTGCTTCGGGCGGATATTATTCACAGTTGTGGGAGCTTCCCAAATGTACCATTGGTAGGAAGAAGAGGAGGAATCAACTATAATCCTTCTCTAGCAGTCAGACAGTTTGGGTATGCTTTAAGGACTCCGCCTTTGGAAATGGATGTGGAAGAATCTCTGTTTTTCCATTCTGCGCCTGATTTGACTGTATCCCGTAAAGCAGCTGAGGCTTGGCTCAAGGTGATCAAGAGAGGAAGAACTGTGCTTGGAAAAGGAGATTGTAGAACTTACCCTCAGTATGGAGAGTGGCTTCAAGGAAGAGTCGAAGAGTTGGGTTTGCCGTTTCCTGTAGAAGAACCTTTGTATCCACCGACTCCTGCGCGGTCAACAATGGTGAGCCGAGAGGAGTATGACAAATTGAAGAAATCCATGGAGGAGCTTCAAGTTGAAAACTCGGAGTTAAGTGTGAAGTTGCAAGACTATATGCATCAATTCCATGAGGCAGAATATCAGAAGGGGGAAGCCGTCAGATTGCAAGGGGAAGCAGAAGGGAAATTAGTTGTGGAGGTGGACTTCTTCAGGAAGACAGACAAGGCCTTGGGATCATCCAGTTCTGAGTTGAAGCGAGTCAAGCAACAATTAATGGATGCTTATGGTAAATTGGCAGGATGGCAAGAGCGATGGGATGCATTTTCAACTTCTCGGAAGGCAAAGGAGGAGGAGATGGTGACTGAACTGACTGGTCAGATGGAGAAATTGAAGGCTTTGTTGAAAGAGAAGAACCATGAGCTTCTGTGCGCTCGTTCTACCAATGGTTACATCACCGATCAACTCAATGAGGCTCGAGGACAGATTGAAGAACTTAAGGTGTTGGCAGGTTTGAAGAAATCCAGACTTGAAGAGGTGTTCGGAGAGGATGATGGGAATTACTACAGAGAGCACATCAACGAGATGGATGGAGTCATTCACAAGAGGAATCTACTTATCCGGCGTTTGACAGAATCTCCAGATCATCCCGACACGATAGCATTACTGGCTGAAGTGAGGAGCAGTCCTTATGGTTTGTACACAGGAGGCTGAATCCTGATTCTTGTTCCCCCCTTTACTTTTGCTTTATTGCTGTGTAATGATGATCCACAGGCTTGTTGTGGAAATCCTCTTTTGATGTACTATCGGCTAAGGCCATTCTCTTTGATTTTATCTATATGAAGACCTTCTCTCTATTGCATCTTGATCTCCGAAGTTTATGGCTCGATTTTCTCGTGAGACTGGAATCAAGGGGGTAGAATACCTTTTTGAAGTGATAAACATGTCATTGCATTAACATTTCATTTTTGCATATTCTTGCATAACAGGTGTCGCCGCGGTGTTCTCATATTATTTGGTGTTCCATCAGCAGGATAGCCGATTCAGGAATTCACCGGTACGGTACCCGCAGAAACCAGCAAAGAGCAATGGAGAATTTACAAGCAGAGCTCGCAGAGATGAGGGTCCGCATGAACCAGTTCATGGACGTGGTCCAGGGAGTAGCGCAGGGACAGCAAGAGATTAGACAAATGATACAAAGGAATCCTGCAACTACTCAACCAGAGGTCGTGACTGATCCTCCAGTTGGAGAGGTTAATGGACCGGGGGCTATCCCAATTCCACATAACAATCCTGATCATCAACCCATTCACGATGATCAAGATGATCAGTTCTTGCTGCCAGAAGACTTTGGCATGGGCCATGGCATGGATCCCATGTTCAGGAGACTAGAGGAGAGGCTGAAGGCGGTAGAAGGACAAAATCCCCTGGGGGTAGATGTTTCTGACTTGGGATTGGTCCCAGGCGTGAGGGTCCCACCAAAGTTCAAAGTCCCAATCTTCGACAAGTACAATGGTAGCTCTTGCCCGAAGACCCACGTGCAAGCCTACTTCCGGAAGATGGTTGCGTACTCTGATGACGAGAAGCTACTCATGTATTTCTTCCAGGATAGCCTAGCTGGGGCATCCCTAGAATGGTACATGAGGCTGGATAGAGCCCATATCCGTTGCTGGAGGGATTTGGCAGAGGCTTTTGTGAAGCAATACCAGTATAATGCAGACATGGCCCCGGACAGAACTCAACTCCAGAACCTGTCTCTTAAAAGCAATGAGTGCTTCAGGGAATACGCTCAACGCTGGAGGGAGACAGCTTCCCGTGTTCAACCTCCCATTTTGGAAAAGGAGATGGCCAACATGTTCATGAATACGTTGCCTGGACCTTACCTTGAGCGTCTGGTGGGGTGCAATGCCTCTAACTTTGCTGATGTGGTCTCTACGGGAGAGAGGGTAGAGAATTACTTGAAGACCTACAAGAGCTACAATGGAGGTGGATCTTCATCAGGAGTAAAGAAGCCATTTATGGGAGGACAGAAGCAGAGGGAAGGGGGTGTGAATTCTGCATCTTCCAATACCGACCACAGCAACCACAACGTCAACCAGCTCAGTATCAACAACAACAACAACCAGGTAACAGACCCACCTATCAACAGAGGCAGAGGATGATGGACCGGCGTTTCGACACTCTTCCAATGTCGTGCGCTCAACTGCTTGCCAATCTTCAACAGCTACAACTGGTGCAGCTACGCACTCTGGCCCCTCCTGTTGGTAGACTTCCGGTGGGTTACGATGCCAACGCTAGGTGTAGCTTCCACTCTGGGGCACCTGGCCACAATATTGAGAACTGCAAAGCTTTTAAGCACGTAGTTCAGGACCTTATTGATTCAAAGGCTATCAGCCTTGCACCGGCTCCTAATGTTGTCAACAATCCCATGCCACAGCATGGTGGTGCGAATGTTAATATGCTGGAAGAAGAAGCCAAGTCTGTTAAGGATGTGTTGAAGTTGAAGACCCCGTTGTGGGAAATTAAGGAATGCTTGCTGAAGGCCGATGTTTTCCCCGGTTGTGGGAAAGATTGTTTGGATTGCGCTACGCAGGGGAAGGGTTGCTTGAAACTGCAACAGGGTATCCAGGTTTTGCTTGACAATGGTACCCTCCAAGTTGAAGACTCGTCTGTCAAAGAATTTGCTGAAGGGTTAGTTGAAGAGGTATTTGAAGACGTTGTTGAAGAATTCACAGATGGTGTTCCTGCTGATTGTGTATTTCCCATTGATGTATTTAATTTTCCAAATGTTGTTGATGATATACCAAACAATGTGCCTGATTTTGATGTAACTGAACTTAATTCCGGTATTCCGGATGTTTTTGTTTCAATGAATGAGGTTCCCGAGTATGACTTTGATGTCGCTACTATCACCATCTTTTACCCGACTAATCAGATCAGTGTGCCAGAAGCACAAACAGTGCCACCAGTGCGACCGGCCGCCATGACAATCACAACCCCTGGTCCTTTACCTTTCACAAGTGAAAGGGCCATTCCATGGCATTATGGGGGGAGTGTATACACACACGATCATGGGGTGGAACGACCTTTGAAGGTAGAAGAGGGTCGAAAGTCTGAACTCGAAGTTGAAGGTCCCGCAGTGGATAATGTTGGTGGAATCGGGCGATTCACCAGGAGTGGCAGACTGTTCTCACCACCGGTTACCCAAGATGATAATGTTGATGCTGCGGCGAAAGCCAAGGGCAAGCAAGTTGTAAATGAGGGTACCTCTGCACCCCAAGCCGGCTCTGAGCCCACTTTTGCGAAGGATGTGGACGAGCTTCTGAGAATCATAAAGAAAAGCGATTACAAGGTAGTCGATCAGTTGATTCAGACGCCGTCTAAGATATCCATTCTCTCACTCCTGTTGTGTTCAGAGGCACACAGGGAGGCACTTCTGAAGGTCCTTAATGCTGCATATGTGCCTCAGGAGATCTCAGTAAACCAACTAGAAGGGATCATTGCAAATGTTCATGCAAGCAACGGGTTGGGCTTTACTGATTCTGACTTAACACCAGCTGGACGCAATCATAACAAGGCTTTGCATATCTCAATGGAATGCAAAGACACCGTGTTATCTCATGTTCTGGTGGATACAGGTTCCTCTCTCAATGTGCTACCCAAGAGAGCCCTGTCAAGGTTGGAAGTAGAAGGTTTGGTCTTGAAGCCTTCTGATCTCATGGTGAGAGCCTTCGATGGTTCTAAGAGGTCGGTGTTTGGAGAGGTAGAATTGCCAATTCAGATTGGATCACAAACCTTCAACACCGTTTTCTATGTGATGGATATCAGTCCCTCGTATAGTTGCCTGCTGGGTCGTCCTTGGATTCACAATGCTGGGGCAGTCTCTTCAACACTGCATCAGAAAATTAAATTCCCGGTCAACGGACGAATTATCACTGTCTGTGGTGAGGAGGACATCCTGGTCAGTAACCTGGCTACATTCAAGTATGTAGAGGTAGAAGGTGAAATTCATGAGACTCTCTGTCAGGCCTTCGAGTCAATTCAGATCAAGGATGCAGCTCCGGTGGAAGAGGTTAAAGCAGGCGCCCCTATCTCATCTTTCAAGCAGGCGCAAGCTTTGGTGGATTCAGGTATTGCTCCCGGTTGGGGACGTCTGTTGGAGTTACCGATGAAAGATGACAAGTTTGGGATTGGGTATCAACCAGCGCTGACTTCTACAACTTCAGCACTTCAGACTCGTCAGGGGCCAATTACTTTCTCCAGTGCTGGCGTCATCCAATATGGCCAGATCTCTGCGATCAACGATGAAGATGGGGATAGTGATTGCGACATCGACAACTGGGTGCGTCCGAGGATCCCGGGTGAAGTCATCAACAATTGGTCTTCCGAGGAAATTGTCCAAGTCACTCTTCTAAAGGAGTAATTTTTCTTTGTTTATTCATGCATGTCCAAGTCTTACGTTCCGCCCAGGGCGTAATGACTCATTGTAGGGCTCATCTATGTGACACTTGCATTTTTTATCAAAAATAAAGGACGTCTTTTTGCATTCAAATATTTCGTTCCCTGTCTTTCTATTTTTACAGTTTTCAAAATTTCAAAAGAATAAAAATATTTGGCAATGACTTTGTTTAGTTTTCACTCACTGTTCACACTCATAAGCACATACCATCACTCATGCAGATTCACATCACCGGATCCTATTGATAACAGTTCTGTTATGGCTCGCTTCGACTTCGAAAATCCAATCTTCCAAGCTGAAGAAGAGGTTGATGAAGACTGTGAACTCCCTGAAGAACTTGCCAGGCTGCTAAAACAGGAGGAAAGGGTCATTCAACCGCATCAAGAGTCTACTGAAGTGATTAATCTTGGCACCGAGGACTCCAAGAAAGAAATCAAGATAGGGGCTGCTTTGGAAGATGATGTGAAGAAGGGGTTGATTGAACTGTTGCAAGAGTATGTTGACGTCTTCGCTTGGTCTTATCAGGATATGCCAGGGCTTGACACAGATATTGTGGTACATCGTTTACCTCTCAAAGAGGGTTGTCCTCCGGTCAAGCAGAAGCTCAGAAGAACAAGACCAGAGATGGCTGTAAAGATAAAGGAAGAAGTGCAGAAACAGTTGGATGCAGGGTTTCTAGCGGTTACCAATTATCCGCCATGGGTCGCAAATATCGTTCCAGTACCTAAGAAGGATGGAAAGGTACAGATGTGTGTTGACTACCGGGATCTGAACAGAGCCAGCCCTAAGGATGATTTCCCATTACCTCACATCGACGTTTTGGTGGATAACACAGCTCAGTTCTCGGTATTCTCCTTCATGGATGGCTTTTCTGGCTATAACCAAATCAAGATGGCGCCAGAGGACATGGAGAAGACAACTTTCATAACCCCGTGGGGCACCTTCTGCTACAAGGTGATGCCGTTTGGTCTGAAAAACGCTGGGGCAACATATCAACGAGCTATGGTGACTCTATTCCATGATATGATTCATCATGAAATCGAGGTTTATGTGGACGATATGATTGCCAAATCTCAGACAGAAGAAGAACATTTGGTGAATCTGCAGAAATTGTTTGAACGGTTAAGGAAATTCAAGCTGAGGCTTAATCCGAACAAGTGCACTTTCGGGGTGAGATCTGGAAAGCTACTGGGTTTTATTGTTAGTGGAAAAGGGATTGAGGTGGATCCTGACAAAGTGAAAGCGATACAGGAAATGCCTGAGCCAAGAACAGAGAAGCAAGTCCGTGGTTTCTTAGGGAGGTTGAACTACATCGCAAGGTTCATCTCTCATCTAACAGCCACGTGTGAGCCAATTTTCAAATTGCTGAGGAAAGATCAGGCTATCAGGTGGAACGACGATTGTCAAAGGGCTTTTGAAAAGATAAAAGAGTATTTGCAGAACCCTCCTATCCTCATGCCTCCAGTCCCAGGGAGACCGCTGATTATGTACTTGACAGTACTTGACAATTCTATGGGTTGTGTTCTCGGTCAACACGACGAGACTGGTAGGAAGGAACATGCCATCTACTACTTGAGTAAGAAGTTCACAGACTGCGAGTCGAGATACTCAATGCTTGAGAAGACATGTTGTGCACTTGCATGGGCTGCTAAGCGATTGAGACAATACATGCTGACTCACACAACCTTACTGATCTCCAAGATGGATCCAGTCAAGTATATATTCGAGAAGCCACCTCTCACCGGAAGAGTTGCTCGTTGGCAAATGGTACTGACAGAGTACGACATCCAGTATACATCCCAGAAAGCCATCAAGGGGAGTATTCTGTCAGACTATCTTGCTCAACAACCGATTGACGATTATGAGCCAATGAAGTTTGATTTTCCGGATGAAGACATCATGTTCCTCAAGATGAAAGACTGTGAAGAGCCAGTTGTTGGGGAGGGACCTGATCCAGATGAAAAGTGGACTTTAACGTTTGATGGGGCCGTCAATGCCAGAGGAAGTGGAATTGGTGCTGTCATTACAACTCCGAAAGGTGCCCACATGCCTTTCACTACTCGTCTGACTTTCGAGTGCACCAACAATGAAGCTGAGTACGAGGCCTGTATCTTGGGTATTGAGCAAGCCATTGATTTGAGAATCAAGACTCTGGACATCTTTGGAGATTCAGCTCTAGTGATCAATCAAGTGAATGGTGATTGGAATACTCTCCAGCCTACTCTAGTCCCCTACAGAGATTACACGAGAAGACTGTTGACTTTCTTCACAATAGTAAAGCTATATCATATACCTCGTGATGAGAACCAGATGGCAGATGCTCTTGCTACTCTATCCTCCATGATCAAGGTGATTCGGTGGAACCATGCTCCCAGGATCGATGTAATGCGCCTTGACAGGGTCGCGTATGTGTTTGCTGCTGAACTGGTAGTTGATGATAAGCCCTGGTATCACGACATCAAATGCTTTCTGAAGAATCAAGAGTACCCTGCAGGGGCATCCAACAATGACAGAAAGACTTTGAGAAGATTGGCAGGTAGTTTCTTCTTGAACAAAGATGATGTACTGTATAAGAGGAACTTCGACATGGTTTTGCTCAGATGCGTGGACAGACACGAGGTGGACATGTTAATGCAGGAAGTTCATGAAGGGTCCTTCGGTACTCATGCCGGCGGATATGCAATGGCTAAGAAATTGTTAAGGGCGGGTTATTACTGGATGACCATGGAATCAGATTGTTTCAAGTATGCTCGGAAGTGTCATAAATGCCAGATTTATGCTGATAAGGTGCATGTACCGCCGAATCCTCTGAATGTGATGTCTTCGCCGTGGCCGTTTGCGATGTGGGGCATTGACATGATTGGAAAGATTGAGCCGACCGCTTCCAATGGGCATCGCTTCATCCTCGTTGCCATCGAATATTTCACCAAATGGGTCGAAGCAGCATCATTCGCGAATGTCACCAGACATGTGGTTGCCCGTTTCATTAAGAAGGAAATCATTTGTCGCTATGGGATTCCCGAGAGAATCATTACGGATAATGGTTCCAATCTCAATAACAAAATGATGAAGGAGTTGTGCCAGAACTTCAGCATTCAGCATCACAATTCTTCCCCTTACCGTCCTAAGATGAATGGTGCTGTTGAGGCAGCGAATAAGAACATAAAGAAGATTGTGCAGAAGATGGTCGTTACGTACAGAGATTGGCATGAGATGCTACCCTTCGCCTTGCATGGGTACCGCACTTCAGTACGTACATCGACCGGGGCAACCCCTTACTCCCTTGTGTATGGTATGGAAGCAGTCCTACCTGTTGAAGTGGAGATTCCTTCTCTAAGAGTCCTGTTGGATGTCAAGCTAGACGAAGCTGAATGGATTCGGACAAGGTTCAACGAGTTGAGTCTTATCGAAGAGAAGCGAATGGCAGCCATTTGTCATGGGCAGTTGTATCAGAGTCGGATGAAGAGAGCCTTTGATCAGAAAGTGCGTCCTCGTTGTTTCCAAGTCGGAGATTTAGTGTTGAAAAGGATCCTTCCTCCTCAGACAGATCACAGAGGCAAGTTGACTCCTAACTATGAGGGACCTTATGTTGTCACCAAGGTTTTTGATGGAGGGGCCTTAATGCTTGCAACGATGGATGGTGAAGACTTCACTTCCCCGATAAACTCAGACGCAGTTAAAAAATACTTCGCATAAAATAGACCCGCTGGACAGTAAAAGGAACAGTCCAGGCAAAAAATGGGCATCCCGACGAACCAAGAAAAGGAAAAAGGTTCGGGCAAAAATTAGGGATTTAAAAATGAAAAGATAGTACACCCGGTAAGTTGAAAACCTGAAAAGGCAACTTAGGCAAAAATGGGTATCCCGGTGGATTGAAAACCCGAAAGGGCGATCCAGGCAAAAGTTAGGGATTAAGCGAATGACTGCGTTCTGAGTTAGTTCTGAATCTCATCTTGTGTCGATGACTGGAAACTTTCAGAAGGGTAGGAAACAGTCCAATCACCTTTTTCAGAAGGCTGATCATCTCGAGGATCTTGAAGACGAGCAAGTCATAGCAGAATTGGAACCCAATAGAAATCCATTTCACATTGCCATTAGATTAATTTCTGTTTTTTTTATCTTCTGAGCGATTACCTCTTTCCAGGGATTGCTTCCTGATGTAAACGCCTATTCAGAGGCCATTCAATCAATAAAATCATGTTATTCAGTACATCTCTGTGTTCATTTTCATTTTACTGTTTTGTTTGCAAAAATGACGTCCGAATTTTTGATAAACATTGCATCATGAAACATAAGAGCTTTACAGGTACATGCTCAATGAACATTTAAAATTGCTGTAAAGGTACACTCGGGGCATTTCCTTAATATTCCCAGCAGGTTCTCACTACTGTACCCCCCCAAGCGGTTGTTTCAGACTATACACTCCCTAGTAGAGTTAACAGTGCCAGACTGTATATCCCCAGCGAAATTGACAGTACCAGACTGTAGCTTCCCAGCAGAAGCAGCTGTTCCTCAGAGTTCGATGCCAGATCGATGTTTTCAATCCCAGATCGATGATTTCTTTCCTGGAAGCATAACCTCGGTACCGTATCGGTGTTTGCCTCCTCCTGCTGAGTCATCTCCCGTAGATTATGGTTGCCAGAACCACTTTTGATTCCCCAACAACAGTTTACGGCGCCGTTCTCTCCCCAGTCAGAGCCTCGGTATCTCGCCATTACTAGAACACCGCGCGGCCGGTCATCTCCCCACATAGTTCATTATGCTGTGCATCTCCAACAGTAGTGCCAGGGTCCGGAAGATTATAATCATTTCCCCAACGGGATTCCTTGCTTCAGCTTGGCATTTTCCCCAGCATTTCGCATCCCTGCATGTAGAATCATATTGCATTGCATCCTCCCAAATCGCGTAGCATTTCCGTTTTCACGGAGCATTACGCCATCGTAAAATTCAAACATACGCATGCAAGCATAAAACATTCTCGGTATCCCAAGTGACAAGCCAGAAGTTTGTTTCCAGTGCTCAGACTGAAGTTTGTTCATGACTTATTATCCCCAAGCGGATCGGGTTTGGAGAAAATCATCCCCAGTAGAGATAAGAATGGGTTGCCTCCCCTAGCAGGGTAATCTCCAAGCAGTTCGGGTTCGATGGAGTGCATCCTCAGCAAGGTTTGTCTTTCCCCAGCAGGGTGGAAGTTGACGTGATTATAAGATCCTCAGCACAGTTCCTGGAGTTCCCCGGTGTTGTCTCTGGAGGAGACGTGTGTTTACGCATTCATCATTTAGATAAGCATAGCATATTGCATCATTAGTGCATAGCATTTCCATGATCATGGGGCATTGTGTAAAACAAAAAAAAACTCATGCATCAACATTGCAAACATATCCATTAGCCCTAGGCCGTGGTGACCAGCCGAGTTTGGTTTGTTGGAAAGAGTTTAGCTTCCCGCCATTGGATCGGTTTCAGAATTGGGTTCATCAGCATGGTTGAGAGGTTGGTGCTTTCCCAACAAGTGACTCCTTAGTTGAGTGGGTATTCCCAGCAGTGTTACTCCTCGAAGTTGGCAGCATCTTGCAAGCATTGGGTCCATTCCTTTAGCAGAAGTGGGTGTGTTTGATCTCTCCATATAGAGTTGACCCCTTAGGCAGAAAATGTCCACCATTCCTTCTGCGCTCCCCACCGAGATACATCCTCGTGGATGACGGTTGTTTCCGTTCCCTCCCTAACGGGATGGGTTTTCCCTATTGAGTTCTGTCCTCATTAGGATGAGTCCTATTTCAGTCTGCCTTTTGGATCGATCCTAAACTGGCTTCCTGTTGGCTGTCGCCCGTGCTTCCCTGGGGCATAAATGAATAGTCGCTCATTAACCGGCACTCATTCATCTTATCCTCGGCAGAATTTGTGGCTTCTACCTACAAACCGGTAGTTGTAAGTCCTATCTTTGTGGTTTTCTACCTACTAGCTGGTAGTTGTAAAATCCCACTTTCATCCCCTAGCAGAATTAACCATTTGTGCTCATCCTGGTCGATGACTGGTTGCTTTTCTGTGGTTTTCTGCCTACAAACCGGTAGATGTAATCCCCTTTTTGTGGTATTGATAGTCTTGTCCCCTTTGGATGCTTGCCTTGATCAAGCAGTATTATCCCCAGTGGGTCTTCCCCTTTCTTTTGGGTATTTGCTCCAAGTCAGCAACTTTATCCTCTTTTGATTGGTCATCTTTGGCACGCGTGCCGGCTCACGTATCACTACTTTGTTATGTTCGCCGATGCTGATAGACATGAAGTTCCCGGTATCCAGACCGAAGTGGCATTCAGGCCAGTTGTCCCGGTATCCAGACCGAAGTGGCGTTCAGGCCAGAGTTCCCGGTACCCAGACCGAAGTGGCATTCAGGCCAGTTTTCCCGATTTCCAGATCGAAGAAGTTCTCAACAGTCAGGACGAAGAACTTGTGGTGTTCAGACCAGTGTTCCCGATTTCCAGATCGAAGAAGTTCTCAACAATCAGGACGAAGAACTTGTGGCATTCCAGGCCAGTTTTCCCGGTATCCAGACCGAAGTGGCGTCCAGGCCAGTTCCCGGTATCCAGACCGAAGTGGCATTCAAGCCAATTTCCGATTTCCAGATCGAAGAAGTTCTCAACAGTCAGGACGAAGAACTTGTGGCATTCCAGGCCAGTTTTCCCGGTATCCAGACCGAAGTGGCGTCCAGGCCAGTTCCCGGTATCCAGACCGAAGTGGCGTCCAGGCCAGTTCCCGGTATCCAGACCGAAGTGGCATTCAAGCCAGTTTCCGATTTCCAGATCGAAGAAGTTCTCAACAGTCAGGACGAAGAACTTGTGGCGTTCAGGCCAGTTTTCCCGGTATCCAGACCGAAGTGGCATTCAGGCCAGTGTCCGATTTCCAGATCGAAGAAGTTCTCAACAGTCAGGACGAAGAACTTGTGGTGTTCAGACCAGTTTTCCCGGTATCCAGACCGAAGTGGCGTCCAGGCCAGTTCCCGGTATCCAGACCGAAGTGGCATTCAGGCCAGTTTTCCCGGTATCCAGACCGAAGTGGCGTCCAGGCCAGTTCCCGGTATCCAGACCGAATTGGCATTCAAGCCAGTTTCCGATTTCCAGATCGAAGTGGAGTTCAGACCAGATTTCCGGTGATCAGACCAACATTGATACTCTCATATTCCGATGCTATGTGCGGCGTTCAGGCCATGGGTATTCCTGTGTTACCATTTATTTTGGTATCCAGGTCAACTTTCTGTTTCGGTACTCAGGCCGATTTTCACCGTACCAGACGGATTCTTCTTTTGAGATTGCTTCTTTGACGATGCTGACAGGTATTGTTTCATGGGGATTCAGGATCAAAATCCGGGTCTTCTTAGTATTTAACCATCTCCCACTATGATCATATGAAGAACATCCTGCTTCATATTCTCTAGTTGAAGACGCTTAAATAGGGGCAACTGTCATACCCCGATTTTGGTCCTGAATTTTTTATGTTTGTTTAGCGTGCTTGGCCTAACCTTACTTTGGTTTTTACATGAGGATTGGTCTTGGTCCAAAGTCATGGTGTTTGTTCATGTGCATTATCAGTCATGTTCTTTTCAAAGTCAAACATTCAAGTCATAAGGCAAAACAAGTTGGAAACCGACTTCAAACCATTTGTTAATCCATTTCAATCTATTTCATCCATGTTTAAACCAGTACATGTGATTCCATACAAGAAAAATAAAAAAAATCGACACTTTTGACCAATTGTTGACTTTGGTCAACAGTTGACTTTTTGGTCAACTTTGACCAAAGTCAACCCAAATCCATTAAACCCTAAATTCACCCATAATTTTCCATTGAATATCCATTTACTTGTTCATTTACCTATTCCATTCTAATTCAACCATTAAACCAAGTCAAATTACACATTCAAACCATAAAACATACATAAAGCCATTACAACCATGCAATCATACGTTCAGCCCATGGCCATTTTGATGTACCAATGCAGGTCAACCAATATTCATAACAGGGATTAATTGCTTCTGTTGTATCCTAACAGTATAGGGATTCACCAAGACTCAACAAGCAACAAATGTTGCAAACACATAAGCCAACTCCAACGGCAAATGCAATCCAAACACAAACCAAGCATCCAAGGAAACGGCAACGCAGCCATGCCGTATAGAGTCGACGCAGTTCAGAACAACATATTCGAAGAGTCGTAGCAGCAGTGAACTCCAGCACGAGCTTCTGAATCCAAACTACAACAAACCATTCTGCAGCGGCTCAACCGTCGACGCGGACAACGGCATTAACCCTCGACGTTCCATCTGCAGTGAGCTGAGATATTAAACCGACATCAATCAACCAAAACCGAATAACCGACATAAGTCAGTGGAGCTGGCGGCAACAGGCTCTTGGCAGTGGGAATGCATAGGTCCTCCGCCACTTCTAAGATGTACAATAGGAGAAGAAAAGTCGCGGTGCAACCTCACCTTCATCATCATAACTGATGGTTTCGCAAGGACCTGCAGCAATAACATCCAACAATCCATCATCAAATCACAAACAACAATATCTTGCCTATGAAGTAGCGCAAACTAGCCAACATGTTTGAAAGCTGCCTGGGAATTGATGGAAATATTTTATGTGGACAAGCAATCTCAAGCATGGCTGCCTGAAAGGCTTGTTGATTGGTTAGCTGACTATGATAGCCTCTTTACCAGTACACAGGAAACAATTCATGGCAAGCTTGTGGATTTTCAGAATGATCTTGTCAACATACAGGTGATTGAAGATGATCCTAGATATTGGGAAGTGATGTCATCTGCATTGTCAGTTGGTTGGCTAGATATAGTGGTGAAAATGCTGCGGTTACACGGGTCTTACCAATTAGATCAACTCAGCTACCGTGAGTTAGAAAATGGACTGGTGGAGGCAGTCGCTGTTCTTATTTCCAAAATGCCTCGATTACGTCATGAATCAGCTGTTGGAAATTTAGGAGATTGTTTTAAATCCAAACCCGACTTTATCAAAGCCTGGGAAAAATGGAGGTCACAAATTACTAAACTGGACTGCAGTCCATTCTGGATTCAGTGTGATAATCAACAAACTCGTGAGGGCTTAAGAAACTTGCTACAAGTTATGCTGGGTAATACTGAGAGTCTCTGTACAACTTCATGTTACTGGATTGAGTTGTATATTTCTCATTTTCTATACATCAGGCCATTTACGACCGGAATAGAAAGCATGTATAATTTGGCTCAGAAATGCATCCAATTGAAACCACCGACTGGTACCCATAGGTTGGCTGGACTTATGATTGGAATTCTTGCAGAAAATACAGAGGTGGTTTTAGCAGAAATTTCCAGAGAATTTGGTCCTTGGATGGTCCTCACATCCACATTCTTCTGTCACCCATCTACAAGAATCAAAGCCCTTATGCCGAACGTCGTCGTATCTTGAGCAGCAAAGACAGCTGCAATACCACCTCGAACATCGCTCTAGTGAACCTGTTCCTAACTGGTTTGATCAGTTTTTTTTATGATAGTGAAACTACTGGTGATGAAAAGAGATGGTCATCACATCCACATTCCTCTATTTCACACACAGAAGAACCAAGGCCCTTGTATAGAACGTCTTCTTATCCTGACAAGAGACGAGAACTTCCTCGTTTTTCGAGCGAACCAGTTTTGGCGCCAAAATCTTCATTCACTTCTTATCCTCTCCCTGGTGGTAGGTCTCAACAATCTTCTTCAAATCACAGTACAGAACCAATTGGCCAACCAAGCAGGGTTATATCCAGGAGATCGTTCCAACCTCCTAAGTAATATGTTGCAGCAACAATTACAGCTTCATATTGGATCAGTTTCTCCTCATTTGATGAATCAATTACACCAACAGCATAGACTGCATCATCCTGTTCAGCGATCTGCAGGCTACTTGTCAGGATTCCAGTCCCATTTATTTAACCCCCACCTTTCCTCTAGCTCATCCGTCAGTAGCAAGTATGATCATAGACCAAAATCAACTCAAAATGCTAAGCACAGTCATCGTTTATCCCATCAGGGTTCTAATGCCAGTAGCCAGAAGAGTGAGAGCAGTTCATTACAGTTTCGCTCCAAGTATATGACAAGTGATGAAATTGAGAGTATTCTTAGATTGCAGCTTGCTGTCACTCATAGTAATGATCCATACATAGAGGACTATTACCACCAAGGTCGTCTTGCAAAAAAAACCTTCTGTGGAAAAGTTAAAACATCATTTTGCCCAACCCAAATAAAGGAACTTCCTTCACGAACACGTTCTAGTAATGATCCACGTGCAATGTCATTCCACATTGAAAAGTTATGGTAACAACAGTTCCTGCCTTTCAAGCTGAAGAACTAAATTTGAAATTAATCATCTAACAACCATGTTGGTTGTGTTTTCCCTTGTGTCTTCACTTCCAAGTAACTCAGCCATTGAACCTCAACCAAATCAACAGAGTTTTCTAAAAAAAATTCACTGCAGTAAAAAGTGGAGAATTACTCAAAGCAGTAAAATTCAAAATCCAGAAATTCCCAAATGGGAATTAAAACAAAAACAGAGAGGAATGCTCAGATGCTCAGATTACCTGTCTCAAATCCATACATCAAAGGGGTCAATCCAGTTTCTGAACATCAAAAGTGCCTTGCAGAGTTACTCTTCTGGATTACCAAAGGCACCTTTGAAACCCTAATTCACAGAAATATAAAAGGAGAGAAATCAGTAAGAGAAGGGGGGATTTTTCAAAAGAGCACAACAAAAACTGAGAGGCAAAAAATCAAAAGAGAAAAAAACCCTAATTTCTAAAGGTTGGAGGAGCGGCCACTGTTCACAGAAAAGCTAGAGGCGGAAATCTGAGGAAGGAAAAAGACCTAGAACCGTTTACCTGGAGGCCGGCGTCTATACGTTCTTCACCGCCACCACCACCACGACACTTTGTAAGTATTTCTCTTTCTTTCTTTTTTATCTTTCTCATGTGCTTGCTGTTGAAAATATTGTGAGAGTTGAGAGTGATTGAGAGGGGTTTGTTGAGAGCGAGAGAGGGATTCGTGTGAGAGATGGAAAGATGCGAGTGAGATGCTGAAGGTTTGAGCTCGAGTGAGGGAGACGAGCTTCTGTTTCCATTTTCTTTTTCTTTTTAATTATTTCTTTTATTTTTTAGTTTATTTCATTTTTAACACAAAAATCAGAAAAAAAGTATATGTTCTTATTTTCTTTTATTATTATTATTTATTTTTTGTTTAGCTTAATTTGTTTTTTAACAGAGATATTAAAAAGAAAACATAAGAATGTTTATTTTGTTTTTATTTTGTTATAAATCTGTTAGCCCAGTTCATATATTTATGATAGCATTTCAATAGCAGATAGTATTGAGTGGCCTAGTGGAGAGAGTTTAGTTGCATAATATTAGGTGGAGAGGGTTCGATACTCATGTGAAGTTTTTTTGCTTTTTATTTGATGTTATCTTCCTTTAGTTTTTTTATTATTATTCTTTTAGTATTTTGTTAATATCTTTTTTTTATGTTTATTATAATTTCATTTGTTAATAATGCATAGTTATTGCATTTGAATTTAGTTCAAAAAACCATTTTTTCAAACTATAAAAGCCATACTTTCTCGATTTAATATCGAGCCCTTTTTTTTCACACCCTTGTAAGTCGATTGCTTTTTAAGCATCGCCATCAACCTCACATAGCTTACTCTTGGGCTTTCTTACAATGAGCCGGTTCCTTCGCACTTACACTCATACATTATTTAATGCTTCATTATTTCATTCTTTGATTATTTGATTCGATTATATACTTGTTTATATCTTACTTGCCTGATTGACTGTTGCCCACTTGTATGGTGTATGGGGCATATACTTGTATTGCTTGATTGCCATGTCAACCCCCATTCATAAAAATGTATCCCTCTCCCATGAAATGTATAATATTTATTCTTTCATTCTTTATCCATCTGTTAATACAAGAATTAAAATGAACATTCGATAACCATTTCAAAACAAGATCAAAACCTCGATCCAACGTCGAGTAATCATTTTTCAAAACCTAACAGAACCAGCACGTATTCATCCACCCTCCTTGTAAGTCGATTGCTTTATGCATCGCCATCAACCTTGTAAGTCGATTGCTTCATGCATCGCCATCAACCTTGTAAGTCGATTGCTTCATGCATCGCCATCTACCTTTATCCCTAACACCTCTCCTTGCTCCATTCATCGATTCTTGTTCCGTTTAGCTAGCACCTATTAGGTAGAACCCTTTGTATGATAACATAGGTAGAATTCCCATATTCTTCGCATGCTAACATTAGGTAGATATTCCCATTTGTAAATCCTAAACACTTAAGTATATATTGCATGACAACTCTAGGGCAGAGCTTCCCCATTTCTTCTAGACCTTTCCGAGCGTCTCCGATCTTGTGGCATGTAGTCTGTTCTATTGCAAAGAGGTAACTGCCTAAGACTCGGTTCAGCGAGCTGCGACACCTACTGCTAGGGCGTGAACACATTGCCCACTCTCTTTTGACACAACTGGTGTCCTCCTTTTCTAAGTCCATATTCAGATGGCAACCCCTATGTAGGGGAACTACATCGCCCTGATCCTTGTTCCAGACGAGGTATGTAGGCAGGTGGTCGTGCGAGACCACTCCGGGAACCTTTCTTTTTCTTTTTATGTGTGTTTTGGTTCGGATGCTGATGTAAGTCCAGTGATTGGCAGTCGGGCTCCACGTTTGCCCTTTTGTTTGTGTTTTGGTTCAGATGCTGATGTAAGTCCAGTGATTGGCAGTCGGGCTCCATGTTTGCCACCTTTTTGTGTGTAGGTGTCTTGTTTTGTTTGGCGTGCGTGAGCCGAACTACGGCAACTCTGATTCTCATTTCCAGATGAGATACGTAGGCACGAGATGCGATGTCTTGCCGAGTTTGACTAACAACTAACAACTAATCCTTGTTTCCTCTCGCCCTCGTTGCGATCCTTTCTCTCGCCCTCGTTGCGGTCGAGACATTCCCTTTCTCTTGCCCTAGTTGCAATCGAGACCCTTTATTCCCGTAGTTAGGCTGAACTACGTTTTGCTCTGATTCTCATTCCCGATGAGATACGTAGGCATAAGACGCGACGTCTTAGCGAGCACACTTATCCTTCACCCATAGGTAGCCGAGCTACGAAGACTCTGATTCTCATATTCAGATGAGATACGTATGTAGTGGATGCGACATCCGTGCGAGTCATTTTCTTTGACCCTTTCTTTTAGTAAATAGTACATTAGATAAACGCACACCCTTTAGACAAGAAACAACAAGAGTGGATCCCGTAGAGTACTACGGATGCGTAGGGGTGCTAATACCTTCCCTTCGCATAATCGACTCCCGAACCCAAGATTTGGTTGCGAGACCTTGTCTTTTCCTTTCCTTTCTCCAGGTTTACTTCGAGCGTTTCCTTTCCCTCCTTTGGGATAAATAACGCACGGTGGCGACTCTTCTGTCATTTCTTTCTCGCCGGTTGTTTTTTCGCACCACCGTATTTTTCGGGTTGCGACACTTACCTAGTAACCGGTTGTAGATAATACATCTCTTTTACTCATGTGTTGAAGTTCATTCTTTCCTCAATTGAGTTTGAGTGCGTATTTCCCCAACGAAGTCGCCAATGCCTTATTTGGTATGAGTATTGCAGCTTTGTTCTGATCTATTCACATCCCCTGTAAATAACCTTATCTCCAGACCAAGTCTTTCCATTTATTTATTTTCATGGAAATTCCCCCGCGTCTCCCAACAGTTTTTAAGTCGTAGCCTGGCCTACACATAACTTTTATCCCCTAGAGTCTTTGTCTCCTCAGTGAGCTTTCCTTACGGAATGCATTATACTCCTTTGGACTCCAGTCTCTCCGTATTCTTCTCCTTTATGGTAATATATTCCCCACAAAGATTATTTTAACAATTATATCATATGCATCTTGAGGTCTCTTAGGGACAAAATTTGTTTCTTAATGTTGTTATTTAAGTCCGTTCTACTGAGTAGATACGAATATTTTAACCTTCACATCCTTAGTTAGAATATCCTTAAATAGGGGCAGCAGTAAAACACCAATTTTGACCCTAAGATTCCTCATGCTATCTCATTATTTGCATTGGCTTTGAGATCACACCTTGGTATCCTCCTTACCCATCATTCATTGGGTTTGCATTGGGAGAGATCACCAAGTGTAATACCCCAAAATTTACCTTTCATTTTTCCTGGAAGCATGGGATTATGTTTTACACTTCATTAGAATCATATTAGGTCATACTCATTGCATACTGCATTAGTGACATGGAGATCAGGTTTTGATCGATCACTCCTTAACAGAAGGAGCCCACACAAAGCAAGATTGAGAATTGGACTTCATTTTCTAAGTATATAAGTCTCAAGGGTCTCAGGGTGGTCCAAGTATCTTATTATGGTCCTCAGTTCATCAGTGAAGGATTCAAAGCTATCAGGGTGTTAATCTGGATTTAATCAGAAATTAGGGTTTCATAGCTGCCTGCAACATGCAATGTTTGGTTGGAAGTAGAGGAGCTCATCTAGGTCATGATTAGAGAGGCATCTTGGCCTAGGAAGATTCACAATTATCTCAAAAAGATCCATTGGCAATCAGTGTAATCAGTTCCTGATCATTTTGCCCTAAAACTAGGGTTTGGTATATGTAGCGGTGTATTCGTCGCTATATGATCTATCGATTAAACCATAAGCAAAGCATACAATGAATTCGAGTCGCCACCGCACTTTTATTTATCCAAAGGATTGGCTAAAAAGCGAACAAAAGCCTAAGAAGTTTTACACGTAGAAAACTAATAAAAAGATCAGAGAGTCTGGGTAAGGGGTAAATTACGCAATGGGAAGGTGTTAGGCACCCATCACGTCCTAGGTACTCCTAGGGAGCCCTTTTCACACTTGTTGTAAAAGATTGTTATTTGTTATGACATAAATATTATGCAAACATGATTGGGATGATGAGAAAAGAATATACAATTTTTATTGGGTTTGAACGGATGAACCCGTTGCCTACGTACCTTCCATCAAAGGTAAGGATCAAAACGCCGTAGTTCGGCTAAAAGATTTCCAAAAGTTGGTGGATTCAATTTTAAACAATAGCACTGAGGCTCTTCATTATCAATGGGAGAAAACTCGACCAAGACCAACATCCACCATGCGAGGATAGCTTCGACGTACTAGAGGGGTTAACCCTGTTTTCAGTACGGAAGTCTTATAGTCGACTCACTAAGGATAGGGTGAGGTTTACATCAACCACAATGATAATTGAAACCTATGGCTAATGCATGAAAAGATTTGACAATGGACAAAGCCAAAACAAGTGAATGGGTGAAGTTAATTGATTGTGATTATGAAAATGGAGTCAAAGTATGATTAAGATTGATTTGAAAGAAGTATTATGAAATGGAGTTTGAAAAAGTCAAGGACTTGGGGTCCAGGTTTTTAGTTTGAAAACATGAAGATGTTTGCACAATATCTATCTCAAGTTTGAAAGTAATGTGAAAAGGTTTAGGACATAATGAGGATGAATGGATGAAGATGGATTGTAAAACTTCTTAGAGGGTTCACCTCTTGAAATCATATAGGAGATGATTCAAGTGTGTCCTTTGGAATGGGCAATAAGCAATAATAAAGTAAGCAAACAAATGATACCGGATGCCACTCAATGGTCTTACTCCAATCTCATAAACAAAAAGCGGATACCGGATACCAATAGATGGATTTACACCAGTCTCCTAAACAGAAATGGATATCAGAGGCCACTCAATGGACTTATACTAATCTCCTCAACAAAGAAAATAAAATAATGGATACCGGATGCCAATCTGTCTGGACTTATACCGATATCCAACATATGATCATAGGAAAGCAAATGCCAACTTGCAGGGACTTACAGTTGCATCCTCACATAAACAAAGAAAAGCAAAACAGGGATGTCAGATGCCAATCTATCTGGGCTTACTCTAACCTCCACAGTATGGTCCTAGGAATACAAATGCCAACTTGCAGGGACTTATAATTGCATCCTCACATACAATCAAACAAATGCATCAAGCAAAGATAAGATGAGTGGCCACTGAAATGGTCTTACAACTCACTTCCATATCATAGGAACAATGGCCAATGAATGGTCTTACAATTGTCCTCAATGGGTAAACAACAATGATAATGTCACAAAGACAAATGAGATGATCACGCAATAATGAGAAATTAATGATGATAAATGCATAGAGCATACAAGCAAACATGTGCATATGAAGCAACAATCAATCAATGAAAGCATTCAGCACACACTATAACCAAACAAGGAGGCTCATACAAGAGGGTTAGGCATTGAAGCCAACTGGAATAGGGTCAATGGTGCTCTTAACCTTGCCATTGAGGGGCTAAGGTGAAGCAGATGAAAGGATATGAGGGGTGTGCCTCATTGCTCTTATCCCTGGTCAGGGAGAGCATTTGAATATCAGAAGGTGTGGGAGTTCAGAAAGTAGGAACTCTCTCCACAGATTATTGACTCGATTGATCTTGGGTTAGGATCTCAATGCTACAACCATGTAATGGGAGCAAGGAGAAGACTCACAGAATAGTAGGAGATAGGTTGCTTATCTCTTTGATCTACCAATTGCCTTATTTAAAGGACTTTTCCTGCTTGGGACAAATATAAACACACACAAGCATTGCCTCTTAAGGAGGACTTCAGACAGTTGCCTGGCCAAATAACAGGCCAGGTCTTCCAGACTACATGAAGAAAAGGGATTATACCTCAATGCAAATTTCTATAAAGCAAAGCAAAGCAAGTTCAAAGAACTAAGCAACTAAAGGTACCTGAAATAGTCAAACAGAATCAGTACACAGTTCAAAAGTCAAAGTAAAAGGAAACAGAAGTCAACAGTCAAATAGACAAATGTGCAAAGCACAAGACTCAAGTCATAGGAGTCAACCCACCTACAAAACAAAGAGGTTAGCTCATGATAAACAATCAAGCTCAATCAAGTTTGTATGATCTCTTTGGAACATTGTTGCTTAACCTGAAAACAATGAACTCAAACATAAGCAATAAGACCACTAGGACAAGCCTAGGGTCAAAAGATGATGAGAAAGTCCAAACAGCAAGTGATATCAAATCAAAATCAAATTCAAACATTTAAGAAGCAAACTCAATTGGTTTCATGTTCATATCATGCATCATCATCATTTCATAAGCAACAAAAGTCAAAGCATGGCAAATGAAAGCTCATAGAAGTCAACAGCAAGACTTGAATCAAAAGCAATCATAAACAATTCCAAAAATCATCAAATAATTCATGATCAATCATAATCCATAACATGACATGCATACCAAATTTCAGCTCATTTGGATCATGGGAAGATAGTCAATGAAAATCAGGAAGTCAAAACAATTTCAAACATGCTCAAAGAAGTCAACCAAACATGCATCAACTTCAAAAATTCATAACTCAGTGATAACATATAAGAAATGAATGGAATCAACACCATGGCAAAGCTTAAGATGTCTACTTATCACATGTCAAATTTCATGTCCATCCAATAAAGTATGAGAATTTCAAAAATGAAATGGGAACATGTATCACAAAAGTCAACATTTTGGTCAAACAGGGGAGAAAATCTCAAACAATTAGGAAATGTCACAAATAATTCCAAGAAAATTCACATGTAAACTAGACATCCAAGAGTAGGTTCATGCAAAAATTCAGATCATTTGGAGGTCAAGAAGCATGGTATCAAAAATCATGAAATTGCACATCATTGGTGTGACACAAATTGTCACACCCTAATTCAAAAATTCATAACTCAATGACCAGATAAGATAAATTAACAAACTCTATACCAAAATCACCATGAATGTGTCTAGTTTATGCACACAAAAATTCAGGGCCATTGGATAATGTATCATCATTTCACAATTGAATTGGTAAAAGGTACAAAATATGGATACATGAACAAAACCCTAATGCCATTAAAAAACTACTCATCCAAAAAATCAGCAAAAATCATGATAAAAAAGTAGAGATCCAGATGAACACAATGCAAAAATTCCCATGAAATTTGGATTTAAAATGGATGAGTTATAATTTTTGTAAGTTGGTGAACCAAAATGCAATAAACATTGAACTAAATAAATGAATTAATTAAAATAATTGGGACCGATGGCATTTCAGTAAATATTGGAGGAGTTTAATGAAACGGTGCGCTTAAGCTTACAGGCGTGGCAAGTTGTGATAGGTGCATGGCAATGTAACAGTGTGATTCATGCAAAAACACGGGACAACAACAGCCAACACGGTTCCAAGGATCAAAATGTTTCTGGGTTTCAAAAATTTTAGGGTTTCTGTGTACAGTGGACGTGTTCATCATGGTGAAGAACAAATGTCCCAGTTTTGGCAAATGAGTACACCATTCCAATCAGTAAATCATGTACATCAATAATCTATCATTCATATTCTATAAATCGAGCCAAATAACACGAATCATGCAAGAACAATAATGAGCAAAAAACTTAAAAGCTAGATTTCTCACACATGGCTCAACCATTTAGCACGATTCAAAGCCCACAATACTCAGCAAGGCAAGGACTACACAAAACATGGCAACATTTTGAGAATAATAGGATTCAATACCTTACTTGATTTTGAAGCAAATGGTGAAACAGTGTTGATTTAGATGGTTTGGCTCGAAACAGTTGAAGCTTGTGGTTGGTATTGATGAATGGTTGAAGAAGTTTAGCTCACCAAACTCAAATCCAGCTTGAATCGAAATTTGCCATTGTTGTAGCTTGAAGAAAACAGAACTCGAAATGAGCTTCCAGTTGGGATTCAGGGCTTGCAACAGCTTCCAAAGTGATGGCAAAATGAAGAACAAGTGAGCAGGGGTCGTGTTCTTTGAAGGTTCTTGCAGAATTTCAAGATGAAGGAAATGTGTGTTTTGAGAGCAAGTGATTTTGTTCTGTTAGAAATGAGGCTGCTAGGGTTGGAATGAGCATAAAAAGGAGTATATATTCGCTGTTTAGTGTTTGCTTAATGAATGCTAATCACAATTATCTCAAATGAATCATTTTGGTCATTTTGCTAAATTTCAACAACTTGGCAAATGGGGTGTGTGCTGCACGAATTGGGCTTTCAAACAAGTCATAAACAACATTTCTGAACTATTCCAAATGGCCAAAAATGTTAGAAATGCTTAATTCAAAAACTCAATTTTTCACTACACTTGAAATTAATTCAAGCAAGTCCAAAAAGGCCATTTTGATTGGTGATGTTTTGAGGCATGAGGGTTACATTTTTGGAAAGAGGGGATCAAATATGACTTGTAGGAAAAAACCTCACCAAATTTGGCCAAATGGTTTGAGAGATATGGCCTTTTGAAGTTCACAAATTTTTGAAAATGATTTGACCATATCTTGCCAACCATACATGGGAATTGAGTGTTCTTGGAGTTTTTGGAAATGGGAGAACAAGATCTTCAACTTTCATGTTGGGCAAAAATTCATTTGAAGCTTGTATCATGATGTAAGTTTAGGATCAAGAAGTTTCCATTTTTGGCAAATTCCAATTACAGGTCAACTTTCTATTTTGGGAAATTTGCTGTTTGACTTCAAATTCTTCCATGATGGTGTTTGACATGATATATGAGGCCTATGTGGACATGAATGAACCCCCTCAAACCAATTTCCACCATCAAATCACTGATTAAATCCACAGTTGACCAAGTTTGACTTTTCTAGGGTTTTGGATGGCTGAAGCACCTCCTGATGAATTCCAAACCCTAATTCCTTGAGATTTTGATTCCAAATGATATCACAACATATATGAACTCTTGATTATTGATCATGGTGCCCAAATTCTGCAAGAATGGCCACCATCCACTGCAATGACTGACTTTGACTGATTTTGACCTAATTGGCTGATGATTGCTTCAGCTGCAAGTAACATGGTTAGCTGACAATATTTTTGTACTTTTTGGTTAGTAATCATATGAAAATCCAAGATATACAAATGCAAAGCATGCTTGGTGATCAAGAACCACACTCACAAGGCAAACCACCCACTAGGAGGGAAGCTAGGGCATGCAATGATCCTTGAGGCCATGATATGATATGATATGGGCCATGAGGGATCTTAGGGCCAAAATTGGGGTCTTACAGATGCCCCTATTTAAGGTCATTCTAGCCGGAGAAGTGAAGTTTAGAAATCTTCATCTCGACGCGGTAGAATGGACTTAAATAACAGTAATGAGACAAATTTTGGTCCCTAAGAGACCTCATGATGCAAATGTATGCATGCAAAAGACACAAATTCTGTGGGGAATATGATTCACACAGAAGAAAAGACGATCCATCGGAGTAATACACTCACCAGGAACAGAGACTCTAACAAGACTCTAGTTGGGGATAGTAAGAAAAAGAAATGCGTGAACAAGACACGACTCTGGTTAGGGAACAGAAAACAGACTGGAGACCTCACTGGGGGAAAGAATTCCAAAGGAAAATAAATCCATTGGAGAGACACAAGCTGACTCCTGGGGAGAAGCAACAGGAAACTTCACTGAGGAAGCACCAAGGAATGAGGTGTCACCGGCATAAGGGTAACAAACTCAGGAAAATCTGACTCCACAAGGGACCGAGGTCATAATAGGGAGCAGAAAGGAAGGAACACCAAAGATACCGGGTGGTAGGTATGTAAAAGGTGACCGACCAAAGCGTGAGTTGGTGTGTGTTCCAAAACACTCATCATCCTGAAGAGAGCGAAAGCAAACTTGTTTATAGGATGGATATTTGATTCTGTAAAGAATGCAAATCTTACTCAGTTGGGGAAACAAACAAAGTGTTCGACAAGGGAGTGCATGAGATATATTATCTATAGCCGTCAAAACGTAGATAATGTACTCGCATGGAAAGTTATCCTGAACCGGGTTGTAGGTTGTTTATAGGATAAGATCCGAAAACGTGAATTGGTTTGTGTTCCAAAACACTCATCATCCTGAAGAAAGCTAGAACAGCAGACTTGTTTATAGGATGGATGTTCGATTCCACAAGGAATACGAACCTTACTCTGCGGAGAAAATAATCAAAAGATTGACCCAAGAGCGAACGAGATATAATATCCATTACCATCAGAACGTGGATAGAATACTCACAAAGGAAAATTATCCTGAACCGGGTTGTAGGTTGTTTGTAGGATAAAATCCGAAGACGTGAATTGGTTTGTGTTCCAAAACACTCATCACCCTGAAGAAAGCTAGAACAGCAGACTTGTTTATAGGATGGATGTTCGATTCCACAAGGAATACGAACCTTACTCTGCGGAGAAAATAATCAAAAGATTGACCCAAGAGCGAACGAGATATAATATCCATTACCGTCAGAACGTGGATAGAATACTCACAAAGGAAAATTATCCTGAACCGGGTTGTAGGTTGTTTGTAGGATGAAATCCGAAGACGTGAATTGGTTTGTGTTCCAAAACACTCATCATCCTGAAGAAAGCTAGAACAGCAGACTTGTTTATAGGATGGATATTCGATTCTACAAAGAATACAAATCTTGCTCAGCTGGGGAAAATCAACAAAGGATTCCAACTAAAGAGCGCATGAGACATATTATTCATTACCGGCAGACCGTGAATAATATACTCGAAAGGAAAAGACACCAGAGATACCGAAGTATATAATAGGTGACTAACCAAAAAGAGAGACAATCGATACCAAGCATCCGGGTAAACGAAAGACAACTCAAAGGAGGATAAATTGCAAGCATCCGGCAATTATCCGACAACAAAGAAATATTCGATTCCACAAAGGGAAATAACGAATCTTACTCGACTAGGGAAACACAAAAGGCTTCGACTGAAGAGTGCATGAGATATATTATTCATAGCCGTCAGAACGTGAATAATAACCTCGCATGGAAGATTATCCTTAACCGGGTCGTAGGTTGTTTATAGGATAAAATCCGAAAAGAAAGGCATCGGGATACCAAACTAGGTATATAATGATGACCAATCAAGAGGAGCAACAAACATTACCAACAAGAGGGTAAATGAAAGGCGATCTGCTGAGGATGCACTGATGAAAATCAATGATCCGGGGAACACAATCACTGACAAAAGGTGAAAGGACCCGTTGGGGATAAAATTGCTAGCATACGGCAATTATCCACAAAAAGACTTGCTGGGGATATAAGTGCTGATCTGAGCAACTTATCCGAGCAAAGGAAACTCAACATCAAGAACTAGATGAAGATAACCACAAGGGGGAAATTGTCATCGGTTGGGATGAACAACAAAGTTAACTCTGCAAGTGGAGAGAACGGGGTTTACAACTACCGGTTTGTAGGTAGAGAAACCGCAAAGATAGGACTTACGACTGCTGGTTTGTAGGCAGCGGGCCAAAAGGGTGGAGGTGACCATAAAATTAGGGTTTACATCTACCGAATACGGGGTAGAAGACCAACAACTCCGCGTGGGGATAGAATAAATCACAAAGCCACACAGGAAACCAAGATAGGGTTTATAACAAACCACAAACTGCTGAAGAGCAGGAAAAATAGGATTTACAACTACCGACTGTTAGGTAGAAAACCAACTCTGGCTGGAGAATAAAAGGTGTATAACCACAAATTCTGTCAAGAAAGCCAGAAAAAAAAAGAACTTATAACCACCGGTATGAGGGTAGAGGCCCGAAACTACTCCGCTGGGGAACAACCCACTGGGAAGCACAAGACTTTTGACAAATAGCCAATTCGGGAATGATCCGAAAAGACAGACTAAATCAAGACACGTCCTAATGAGGATATAACTCAAATAGGAAAATCCGTCCCAATATATGTGTTGGGAGGAAAGGGAAGAAACCGTCATCCACGAGGATATATCTCAGTGGGGAACTGCAGAAGGAAAGACAAACATTTTCTGCTTATGGGGTTGACTCTATATGGAGAGATTTTAAACACCCAACATCTGCTTGGGGAGGATCTGTAAAGAGATCTGTATCACCCGAAAGCAGGGAATAACCAACAAAGGGTACATGGCAAGAAATGCAACATGAATATCTGAATGTTTATGAGTATGCATGAATATGCGTGATTTATGTTTGATGAATGTTGACAAAACAGACAGTTCTAACACAAACAGGTCCAGGAATCGGACGTCCGGTATTATACTTCCAGGGGAAAAACCAAATGGAGAGCCAAACTGCGGAGATCTATATGCTGAGAAGCAAAGATCTCGAGTACTGCTGAAGAAGCAGAGGGTCAGAGATATCAGGAAACAACCCAATCAGGGTACAGAAAGTCACAACAGGCAAAACAGCCACCAGGACGAATCTGTAGGGGAACAAGAGAAGTCCCAAAGTATCCGCAGGGGATCCCAGTGTCAACTGAGAAACAAAAAGGTGCATTGCACAAGCACGAACTGCTGTAGAAGCAACTCCGCATAACTCCACTGGGGAACAACCCACTGAGGGAGAATGATATCATCCAAATAGAATCTAACTGCATAAGCAACTCTACTGGGGAAACTGTCGGCTACTCTCTTGGGGAACAACCCACTGAGGGAAGACAGATAACGCAAGTAGATTCTGCAACAAACCACTCCATTTGGGGAGAATACGCATAGCAAACTGATCACAACAAGTAGATTCTGCAGTATAAGCCACTCTACTGGGGATCACAAGCAGTCAGGAAATCAACCCGTTCGCTGGAGGCCAAAGCCAACATCCAACCATATTGGGGATTGAAGGAGTATTCAACAGGCAAAAACTGCCGCAACAAACATTCCGCAGACTAAGTTGAGGAAAAGATGGATGAAAATACTGGGATGTCAACCCAAATCAACCACCGAGTAGGAAAATAAATCCTGCTCTGCTGGAGGGAATAACTCTGATGGAGAGATAGCAACAATTCCGCAGACGACTTCGCCGGGGAAAAAGGTAAAGTACCGGGTATCAAACCACTGACTTACCGAGTCTTCAAAAAGAAAGCGATCATGCTGAGGTAAACAGACAACTCCACTGGCAACTGCACTGGGAAGAGTGACAACAACTCTGCTCGCGACTCCGATGGGGATATCAATAACAGCTCTACTCACGACTGGGCTGAGGAGACAAATAAGGTCTAGGGATATTGACCCACTGGAGAAAGTGACGGGGCACCAAGATGACAAACCATCAACCACCGAAACTTCTACAAGAAAAACACCCATGCCAGGGAAGATTGCTGCTG
This sequence comes from Lathyrus oleraceus, assembly GCF_024323335.1. Taxonomy (NCBI): domain Eukaryota; kingdom Viridiplantae; phylum Streptophyta; class Magnoliopsida; order Fabales; family Fabaceae; genus Lathyrus; species Lathyrus oleraceus. The sequence goes on along the minus strand of NC_066585.1, from coordinate 429,009,177 downwards.
GAGAAAACGAAGTCTTCAACAACACTCTGCTTGCGACTATACTGGGGAATAACCCCAACAACAAATCTGCTTGAGGAACAACCTCAACGAAGATCTGAAGAAAGAAGATACAACCAAACCAGGAATATGAACAAATGTCTTACCTGTTGGAGATCATGCCACCCTCGGGAGAGCACTGAGATATTCTTGAGTATCCTTTCAATCTTGTGAATGTTCACTTTATTTAAAACAAAATTTTTTGAAAAATTTATTTGTTTAAAACAATGACATTTTATCAATTTAAAACATGCAAAACATTTGTTGAATTGAAACAAATAAGAGTGCAAATAATTGGATAAAAAGCTCAAATTGATTTGATAGAATGGTAGTCTGCAAATGGCAAGACTCCATAGATCTGTACAAATTTGAAATCAGTGATATATATTGGAAGAGGGCTACATTGAACATAATGATCCTTTCTCTACCAATTTGAATCTCGATGTATCCGAAGCTTTAGTTGACGACGAATCGAGAATCTTCTGACGAAATGACGACTGGCGAACAGAAAGTCTTGTCAGGATGCAGTTACTTGCCAAATCCCTAATTTTTGCCTAGATTGCCCCAGAGTGAGGTACTCAATCTAGCGGGATGCAAATATTCTCTTTTTTCAAGTCTCTAATTTTTGCCTGGATTACCCTTGCGGGTTCTCCACCGAGACGCTCATTTTTGCCTAAGCCGCCCTTTCGGGTTTTCAACTTAGCGAGCTATTCTGTTTTTTTTTTCATTTGCATATACTTTTTTCTAGGCAAAGTATCTCTTGACTGCATCTGAATTCACAGGACGACTGAAATCCTCCCCATCCATTGTTGTAAGCATCAAAGCACCGCCTGAAAAGGCTCTCTTAACAACATATGGACCCTCGTAGTTTGGAGTCCACTTGCCCCTGGAATCGGGCGCGAAAGACAAAACTTTCTTGAGCACGAGGTCACCTTCTCGGAACACACGAGGCTTGACCTTCTTGTCGAATGCTTTCTTCATTCTCTGTTGATATAACTGGCCATGACACATGGCAGTCAATCTCTTCTCTTCGATCAAATTCAGTTGGTCATAACGACTCTGAATCCATTCAGCATCAGTCAACTTGGCTTCCATCAAGACTCGCATTGATGGGATCTCCACCTCTACTGGGAGAACGGCTTCCATGCCATAAACAAGAGAGAAAGGGGTTGCCCCTGTTGAAGTGCGTACAGATGTACGATATCCATGCAAAGCAAATGGCAGCATTTCATGCCAGTCTTTGTATGTGACAGTCATTTTCTGGATAATCCTCTTGATATTCTTATTGGCAGCTTCAACAGCCCCATTCATCTTCGGTCTATAGGGAGAGGAATTATGGTGTGCAATCTTGAATTCAGCGCACAACTCATCCATCATCTTGTTATTCAGATTGGATCCATTATCAGTAATGATCCTCTCTGGCACACCATAACGGCAAATCAGCTGGTTCTTGATAAACTTCACAACCACCTGCCTGGTTACATTCGCGTACGAAGCGGCTTCAACCCATTTGGTGCAGTAATCAATTGCTACGAGAATAAACTGATGTCCGTTGGACGCTTTCGGCTCAATCATGCCGATCATGTCGATTCCCCACATAGAGAAAGGCCATGGTTATGAAATCACATTCAGGAGTGTCGGAGGAATATGAATCTTGTCCGCATAAATTTGACACTTGTGACATTTCTTCACATACTTGCAACAGTCAGACTCCATTGTCAGCCAATAGTAGCCTGCTCTCAACATCTTCTTAGCCATGGCATGTCCATTGGAATGAGTACCAAATGAACCCTCATGGACCTCAGTCATCAACAGGTTTGCTTCGTGTCTATCCACGCATCTGAGCAAAACCATATCAAAATTTCTCTTGTACAGCACTTCACCACTGAGGTAGAAACTGCCTGACAACCTTCTCAAAGTTTTCCTATCTTTCACAGATGCCCCAGGCGGGTAGACCTGGTTCTGGAGGAAATTCTTGATATCAAAGTACCAAGGCTTGTCATCTTTCACTTCTTCGATTGCAAATATGTGAGCTGGTCTGTCCAAGCGCATCACAGTAATATTGTGAACATCATTCCACCATCTGACTACTATCATGGAAGCAAGCGTAGCAAGGGCATCTGCCATCCGATTGTCCTCTCGAGGAATATGATAAAATTCAACTTCTGTGAAGAATGTTGAAATTCTCCTTGCATAATCTCTGTACGGAATGAGACCTGGCTGATTCGTCTCCCATTCACCCTTGATCTGATTGACAACCAAGGCCGAATCACCATAGACATCAAGATATTTGATTCTCAAATCAATGCATTCTTCCAGTCCCATAATACAGGCTTCATACTCCGCCATATTATTCGTGCATTTGAAAGTTAGCCTTGCTGTAAACGGAATGTGTGAACCTTGAGGAGTAATGATCACTGCCCCAATTCCATTTCCATACTGATTAACAGCGCCATCAAACACCATCGTCCATCTGGAACCAGGTTCTGGACCTTCATCAAGTGTAGGCTCATCACAATCTTTCATTTTCAAATACAGAATTTCCTCGTCAGGGAAGTCATACTGAACAGACTGATGATCTTCAATCGGCTGGTGCGCTAAATGGTCAGCCAAGATACTACCTTTGATAGCCTTCTGAGCTCGATACTCTATATCATACTCAGACAACAACATCTGCCAACGGCCAATTCTCCCAGTTAAAGCAGGCTTCTCGAAGATATACTTAATTGGATCCATTCTGGATATCAACCAAGTTGTATGATTTATCATGTACTGGCGCAAACGCTTAGCAGCCCAAGCCAAAGCACAGCACGTCTTCTCAAGCATAGAGTACCGAGACTCACAATCAGTAAACTTCTTACTGAGGTAGTAGATAGCAAACTCCTTCTTCCCTGATTCATCTTGTTGACCGAGTACACAACCCATCGAGTCTTCAAGAACTGTCAAATACATAATCAGAGGTCTTCCTTCCACAGGCGGAGACAAAATCGGAGGTTCAGACAGATAGTCTTTGATACTGTCGAAAGCTTTCTGGCAATCCTCGGTCCAATCATGAGACTGATCTTTCCGGAGGAGCTTGAATATCGGCGCACATGTGGCAGTCATGTGGGATATAAATCTGGAAATGTAGTTCAAGCGGCCAAGAAAACCTCGGACTTGCTTCTCGGTTTTGGGTGCAGGCATCTCTTGTATTGCTTTGACCTTTGCAGGATCAACCTCAATACCTCTCTCACTTACCACAAAACCCAACAACTTGCCGGAACGGACTCCAAATGTACATTTGTTCGGATTCAGGCGAAGTTTGAACTTCCTCAGGCGCTGAAAAAGCTTCAACAAATGCTCAACATGTTCAACTTCCGTTCGGGACTTAGCGATCATATCATCAACATAGACCTCTATCTCCTTGTGCATCATGTCATGAAACAAGGTAGTCATAGCTCGTTGATACGTGGCTCCGGCGTTCTTCAAACCGAAGGGCATCACTCGATAACAGAATGTTCCCCAAGGTGTGATGAATGTTGTCTTCTCCATATCCTCTGGTGCCATCTTGATTTGATTATATCCGGAAAATCCGTCCATAAAGGAAAAGACTTTGAATTTAGCTGTATTGTCTACCAACATGTCGATGTGTGGTAGAGGAAAATCATCTTTTGGACTAGCTTTGTTCAAATCTCTGTAGTCAACGCACATACGGACTTTTCCGTCCTTCTTAGGAACAGGCACAATATTGGCCACCCATTGAGGATATGTAGAAGTCACCAGAAACCCCGCATCAATTTGCTTCTGAACTTCCTCTTTGATCTTCACTGCCATATCTGGATGAGTTCTTCTGAGCTTCTGCTTCACAGGCACGCACTCAGGCTTCAAAGGCAGGAAATGTTGCACAATATCTGTATCCAAACCCGGCATGTCTTCATAGGACCAAGCAAAGATATCTGAATATTCTCGTAGCAAACTGATCAAATCTTCCTTGACAGACCCTTCAAGAAGTGCCCCAATCTTCACCAGGCGAACACAATCCTCAGACCCCAAGTTGACTGTTTCCAAGTCTTCGAGATGCGGCTGAATGATCTTCTCTTCGTGCTCAAGGAGACGGGTGATCTCATCAGGAATCCCTTCAACATCATCTTCTTCTGCCTCAAATACAGGGAATTCAAAGTTGGGAGATGGCGTTGGATCATTATGTTCAATGGGTTTTAGGATCAACCTGCATAATGATTTTGGTTAGGAAAAAACTTCAGAATTTAATCAAGCAAATCATTATGCAGATGAAAAATGTTTGCTTTTATTTTTGTTTTTATGGTTTTTTGTGATCACTGATTTCATAATGAAAAGCAAAAAGTGAAAACAAAGGAAAAACAAATGTTTAACAATGCGAAAATTGAATGAAAACATCATTGTATATATGCTTTGCCAACAATGTCATCACTTCTCCTTTTGGCATGGGAGAAGGGTTTTAAACAAAGTGAACAATTTACTCTGATCTATGGATAACTGTAGGAACATCCACAGCGACCCAATTGTGGCAGACACCACCAGGAATAACAAAATTGTTCACATCTTCTGCATCTTCTTCAATGATAGCAGCAGCTTCCTCCTCTTCAGGTTGATCAGCATGGATGAATCCTCCACTTGTGAACAAACCTTGCTCATTGCATGCCCCAGAACAGTAGCCAATGCCAGCCCGGGATCTATTATCTTCAAGTTCAAGCACTTTCCCTAATCCAGCAACCGCACCACATTCAATGGCCAGCTTAGCATCTCGGTAGGAAGTGAATGAAGGGGACTTCTTCTCGATTGGTTCATCAATAGATAAAGCTTGGAATGGAGTTCCAACTTCATCCTCAGCGTCAATGTACGAGAAAGAAGACAGATGGCTAACCAGGAGAGCCTTTTCTCCCCCTACTACAACCAATTTCTTGTTTTTGACAAACTTCAGCTTCTGGTGTAGGGTGGATGTCACGGCGCCAGCCTCGTGAATCCATGGTCTGCCCAAGAGACAGCTATAAGATGGGTGGATATCCATTACTTGAAAAGTAGCTTGGAAATCACTTGGTCCTATCTTGATTGGGAGATCAACTTCCCCAATCACGGTCTTGCGCGACCCATCGAATGCTTTCACAACAACCCCACTCTGCCTCATAGGAGGACCTTGATATGACAGACGAGAGAGTGTGGATTTCGACAATACATTTAAAGAAGATCCAGTGTCCACCAGCACATTGGACATTGCATCAGATTTGCAGTTCATGGAGATATGTAAAGCCATGTTGTGGTCTCTTCCCTCCTCAGGGAGATCAGCGTCACAAAAGCTCAAAGTGTTGCAAGCGGTAATGTTTGCAACAATACTGTCAAACTGCTCAAGGGTGACGTCATGATCAACGTACGCCAGGTCCAAGACTTTCTGCAGAGACTCCCTATGGGGTTCTGAATTCAGCAGCAGAGAAAGAATAGAGATCTTGGAGGGCGTGTGTAGAAGCTGGTCTACAATATTGTACTCACTCTTTCTGATGAGCCTCAGCATCTCATCAGATTCTTCATCAACAATGCCACTTGGGCCAACTGAAGAAACAGGAGTCTTTTGTACGGATGAGGAGGGTTTAGCGGCATCAAGTGCCGGATTCTGAATGCTCACAGCTGTCCCCACAGGACGTTCAACAGATTCAGAAGCAACAGCAAGAGCTTTGGTAGGTGCAGAAAATACACGACCACTTCGGGTCAACCCACTCACATCAGCAACAGTAGTTACAGAAGTTGAAGGAAAAGGTACTTCGACCCCATCTTGCACAGCAACAGGATTATACCGGAATGGCACAGCTCGATCAGATGAATAGGGCACAGGGCCGGCGGGTTTAATGATCAACGAAGGGGAAGCCTTCGACTTGTTGCTATTGTAACGAATAACAACGGGCTCAGGCAGCTTGAACACTGGTGATATAACATTCACTTCAGGTTCAACTATATCAACATTGCGATTCTGGAGAATCTCAATGATACCTTCATTCAACATCTTCTGAAGCTCTCTGCGGACCTGATTGCAACCCAAGCGGTTAACTGAACAGACGCGGCACTTGTCGTGGTTATGCTCCAAGTAGCTGTACTGACACAGCATACGGTGTAATTCAACCAACGATTGCCTGATATGGCTGACATATCTGACCTTGTACTTCCCAAGGCATTCCTGAATCATATTGACAGATTTCCCATGCGCAGGCAATGGGTTCTTGGTGACGTTCGGGCTTGAGTCTTCAAAACTCAGAATTCCACTTCTCATAAGGTCTTGAACCTTAGTCTTCAGTTGGAAGCAATTTTCTATGTCATGGCCCGGAGCGCCAGAATGATAGACGCAGTGTAGGTCAGGCTTATACCACCACTGAGGGTTGACCGGTATAGCTGGAGGATCTCTTGGAGAAACCAACTTCCGCTCTATTAGAGAGGGATATAACTCTGCATAAGTCATGGGAATCGGATCAAAACTGATCTTCTTCCTTTCATAACCCATGTTTGCTTGATTACTCGTACTCCCACGAGGCTGGTAAGCCTGTTGCTGTGGACGAGATTGTTGCTGATGGTACTGCAGTTGTTGATATTGCTGCTGATGCTGATACTGTTGATGTTGATACTGCTGATGTTGAGGAGTATTGTCCTTGAAAACAGGTGCTACGTGAGCCACCTGATGCTGATGACTGGCATGTCGTGCAGGTTTCCTCTGAACAGAGGGTCTTCTATGTTTAGGCTGAGACTGCACAGCGTGTGCTTCCCCTTCTTTCCTCTTAAACGCTCCATATCGTTTAGAGGAAGAACCATCATCTTTAGCCAACCGTCCTTCACGGACACCTTCTTCGAGACGCATCCCCATGTTCACCATCTCGGTGAAATCAGAGGGAGCGCTTGCTACCATCCGCTCATAATAAAATGAGCCAAGAGTTTTCAGAAAGATCTTGGTCATTTCTTTCTCTTCTAGCGGTGGAGTGATTTGAGCTGCCAGCTCTCGCCATCTCTGGGCGTACTCCTTGAACGATTCCTTGTCTTTCTGTGACATGGACCTGAGTTGATCTCGGTCAGGCGCCATATCGACGTTGTACTTATACTGCTTGACGAAAGCTTCGCCAAGGTCGTTGAAAGATCGGATGTTGGCACTGTCCAGGCTCATGTACCATCTGAGCGCGGCACCAGATAGACTGTCCTGAAAATAATGAATCAGGAGTTGATCATTATCAGTTTGAGTCGACATCTTCCTGGCGTACATGACCAGGTGAGCTAGTGGACAGGTGTTCCCCTTGTACTTTTCAAAGTCAGGGACCTTGAATTTGATCGGTATTTTGACACCGGGAACTAAACAAAGTTCGGCTGCAGACTTGCCGAAGAGATCTTTGCCTCGAAGAGTCCTCAATTCCTTTCTCAGCTCGAGGAATTGGTCGTTCATAGCATCCATTTTTTCATGAACATCTGAGCTCTCAGATGGCTCAGAGTGATAAATGGTGTCGTCTACCCTGGGCATGGTATGCACGACAGGAGGAGCGGGAACAGGGACCGGGCTAGATGCCGGCATTTGAGCAAATGTTGGCGCAGGAATATTAGGCATAAAGCCTGGAGGCATCCCCCAAGGGAACCCGGCTGGCATGGCATTGGGCTGATGAACACTGACCGGCACTGTAGAAGTGGCTATCTCTGAGATGACTGTTCTCTGAACAGGCGTTGCTGGCTGTTGAGCAGGCTGATTCTGAGCAGCAAGGAGTTGCTCCATCAAAGCGCCAAGTCTGGCGACCTCTTCCTTCAGTTCTTGGTTCTCTTGTTCCAATTGCTCCATTACTCTGGCAGAGTTGACTCGCGTATAATACCGGTGAGTCAGCTTGTCTTCAAAATAAATGAAGAACACAAGGTTAGGAACAGAAGACCAGAAACAAAGGGGTACCTGTTTATGCAAGAATGATGCATGAAATGCTTGTGCAGATGCTTTGTTTTCAAGGAACCCTTAGGGTATTATTTGCAATATTTTGAATTGTTAAAGCATTTTAATTTCTGAAAAATATTTCATTCAAAACATCAAGACAAAGAAGTACAACATTCTCAATTATTACAAAGAGAAAAGGTAAATGACATCCTATGGATCCCTATTAGCTCGGGATGCTGGAAGACGAGAAGTGCACAACTTCTTGATCTCTCTCTCATAGGCAGCTTCCATGTCAGCTTTCTCTTTTGCAAGTTGATCATACTTCCTTTTCCAGAATTTGGAAGACTGAGGAAGCAGAGATGTCCAAGTGTCGTTCGGATCGTCGATCACTCGGTGCTCGAGGAACTCAATCATGGCGTCCTTCTCCTTGAGCTGCTGCAGCAATTCCTCCCTCTCACGGATCCAAGCACGCGAAAGGTCTTCTTCTCTCAACTCCTCTACACGTTGGGTAGGGAGGGTTGAAGGCCCAGCCACATCCAACAGTGTAGGTCTCGGATGATCATACGGCATCAGGTAGGTAGCAGCCCTCTGTTTGACCCAAGAGGTGTATGGCTCCAAAGCAATGCAGTTCTTTGGACCCAACTCGTTCCTACTCTTCTTGCGAATACTGCGTCAAGCACGGACAAATCTGGCTTTCAGGCCTTGGGGATCTTTATGCTCCAGAAAGAATACGCCTTCTAACAGAATGTTATGGGGTTTATCCTTTAGGGGGAACCCAAGCTGACGACGTGCGAGAATAGGATTGTAGCTGATTCCACCACATGTGCCAAGAAGAGGCACATTAGGGAATTCACCACAATAGTCAATGATCTGGACGGTATCATACACGTGATCATACCAGGTGATATCATCATTGGTGAGAGACATGAGTCTCTGAGACCACCGTAGACATCCCTTGTTCTCCTTGAAAGCAACTGTCTGCGGCAAGTGCGAAATAAACCACTTGTACAACAGGAGTAGACAGCAGAAAATAACTCCTCCTCCTTTCACATTCCTGGAATGCAAGGAAACATAAGCATCGCCCAACAAAGTCGGAACTGGATTAAGAACTGAGAAGATCCTAATAGCATTCATGTCCACGAACTTGTCGAAGATGGGAAACAACACCAATCCATAGATGAGCAGCACAAATAGAGCCTCAAAGGCATCCTCACTCATGGCCTTCCCATAAAAGGTAGCTTGGGCAATGAGGAACTCGGAAGGAAAACCCTGAATTCCGCCTTTGGTAGTCAGATTAGCTCTAATCAACTCTTCATCTATGTGCAACAAGCTAGCAATCTCTCGAGCAGATGGAATATTCTCTAGGCCACTGAACGGCACTTGATCCAGAATCGGAATCCCAATGAGGTGAGAATATTCCTCCAAGGTCGGCAACAACTGGAAGTCCGGAAATAAGAAGCAGTGATGCAACGGATCGTAGAACTGAGCTAAGGTACTCATCAGGCCTTCATCAACCTGGGTAGTCAGCAGAGGTAGGAGCTTCCCATAGCGAGCTTTGAAACCCAAGGGATCTAATACATACGATGTCAGATTTCTTAACTCCTTTACATCGGGCTGTCTAAAGCTGTACTTCTTTGTATGCCTTTTTGGTCTTTCCATGTCTGAAAATTTTGCAAATAAACCCTTTAAGTTCCTTGAAAATTTTCTTTTTCTGATGACATGAAGTGCAGATGAATGCATGAATGTATGAATGCAACAAACACACTCAAGGATCAAGCAAAGCACACCAAACAAAGGTCATGGGAAAGCTCATTGTATCCCTAATATCAATCATCTATTTTGGTGGATTTAGGTTTTCACCTTATCGACACCCAAGTTCCATTGATATTAATGGTACATGAACCGGCTCGAACACCCTTAATATCAACCAGCCGCTTTGGTGGATTTTAGGTTTTACACCTGATCCGGGATCCATTGATATTAACGGTGTCTGAACGACTCAACCATGAATCACGGGTTTGTTGAGAGTCACGAGCATGGAGTCTCGGTTAAGAACCACCCAAAGGGAGTGTACTAGGGTTTAAACCTGTCAGACATGTTCTATCAGAGGTTCCCATAATCATCGTTCCATCTTTCGAATATTATCGGGGGAACGAATACTCGTATTCCAAGAATATTCTCAAGAGAAACTCTTATGAGTGTAGTATCGCATAACAATCGTATCAGAACTGACATCTGAACGACCTCCGCACTACGTTCCTAAAAATAGGCCAAGATGGGTTTGGTAAACTACGGTCCTTGGCTTCTGCGGGACATGATTGAAAAAATAATGCCTAACCACAAATAACTTGTGTGACATTATTAGTCCAACATGACCTCCACCAAGTGAATGGGCTCGCAAGTCAACTGGCTAAGGAATACTCCACACCAGTCAACAAGACTATGCCATTCTCCTATCCTAGAGTGCACTCGAGTTCGGGTACAGAACTCATCTCACAGATCACCAAAGCAAACAGCAATTGTATATCAAGCAATTCAAACATTACAATCAATACAGTCATCCCAAATTGTACAAAAATATGTCATATAACAGATAACACTATAGCACAACAAGGGTGAAAAGTAGGCAATACCACCAAGGATCGATCTCCCCAGCAGAGTCGCCACTTTTCTGTAGCGGTGTATTCGTCGCTATATGATCTATCGATTAAACCATAAGCAAAGCATACAATGAATTCGAGTCGCCACCGCACTTTTATTTATCCAAAGGATTGGCTAAAAAGCGAACAAAAGCCTAAGAAGTTTTACACGTAGAAAACTAATAAAAAGATCAGAGAGTCTGGGTAAGGGGGAAATTACGCAATGGGAAGGTGTTAGGCACCCATCACGTCCTAGGTACTCCTAGGGAGCCCTTTTCACACTTGTTGTAAAAGATTGTTATTTGTTATGACATAAATATTGTGCAAACATGATTGGGATGATGAGAAAAGAATATACAATTTTTATTGGGTTTGAACGGATGAACCCGTTGCCTACGTACCTTCCATCAAAGGTAAGGATCAAAACGCCGTAGTTCGGCTAAAAGATTTCCAAAAGTTGGTGGATTCAATTTTAAACAATAGCACTGAGGCTCTTCATTATCAATGGGAGAAAACTCGACCAAGACCAACATCCACCATGCGAGGATAGCTTCGACGTACTAGAGGGGTTAACCCTGTTTTCAGTACGGAAGTCTTATAGTCGACTCACTAAGGATAGGGTGAGGTTTACATCAACCACAATGATAATTGAAACCTATGGCTAATGCATGAAAAGATTTGACAATGGACAAAGCCAAAACAAGTGAATGGGTGAAGTTAATTGATTGTGATTATGAAAATAGAGTTAAAGTATGATTAAGATTGATTTGAAAGAAGTATCATGAAATGGAGTTTGAAAAAGTCAAGGACTTGGGGTCCAGGTTTTTAGTTTGAAAACATGAAGATGTTTGCACAATATCTATCTCAAGTTTGAAAGTAATGTGAAAAGGTTTAGGACATAATGAGGATGAATGGATGAAGATGGATTGTAAAACTTCTTAGAGGGTTCACCTCTTGAAATCATATAGGAGATGATTCAAGTGTGTCCTTTGGAATAGGCAATAAGCAATAATAAAGTAAGCAAACAAATGATACCGGATGCCACTCAATGGTCTTACTCCAATCTCATAAACAAAAAGCGGATACCGGATACCAATAGATGGATTTACACCAGTCTCCTAAACAGAAATGGATATCAGAGGCCACTCAATGGACTTATACTAATCTCCTCAACAAAGAAAATAAAAGAATGGATACCGGATGCCAATCTGTCTGGACTTATACCGATATCCAACATATGATCATAGGAAAGCAAATGCCAACTTGCAGGGACTTACAGTTGCATCCTCATATAAACAAAGAAAAGCAAAACAGGGATGTCAGATGCCAATCTATCTGGGCTTACTCTAACCTCCACAGTATGGTCCTAGGAATACAAATGCCAACTTGCAGGGACTTATAATTGCATCCTCACAAACAATCAAACAAATGCATCAAGCAAAGATAAGATGAGTGGCCAATGAAATGGTCTTACAACTCACTTCCATATCATAGGAACAATGGCCAATGAATGGTCTTACAATTGTCCTCAATGGGTAAACAACAATGATAATGTCACAAAGACAAATGAGATGATCACGCAATAATGAGCAATTAATGATGATAAATGCATAGAGCATACAAGCAGACATGTGCATATGAAGCAACAATCAATCAATGAAAGCATTCAGCATACACTATAACCAAACAAGGAGGCTCATACAAGAGGGTTAGGCATTGAAGCCAACTGGAATAGGGTCAATGGTGCTCTTAACCTTGCCATTGAGGGGCTAAGGTGAAGCAGATGAAAGGATATGAGGGGTGTGCCTCATTGCTCTTATCCCTGGTCAGGGAGAGCATTTGAATATCAGAAGGTGTGGGAGTTCAGAAAGTAGGAACTCTCTCCACAGATTATTGACTCGATTGATCTTGGGTTAGGATCTCAATGCTACAACCATGTAATGGGAGCAAGGAGAAGACTCACAGAATAGTAGGAGATAGGTTGCTTATCTCTTTGATCTACCAATTGCCTTATTTAAAGGACTTTTCCTGCTTGGGACAAATATAAACACACACAAGCATTGCCTCTTAAGGAGGACTTCAGACAGTTGCCTGGCCAAATAACAGGCCAGGTCTTCCAGACTACATGAAGAAAAGGGATTATACCTCAATGCAAATTGCTATAAAGCAAAGCAAAGCAAGTTCAAAGAACTAAGCAACTAAAGGTACCTGAAATAGTCAAACAGAATCAGTACACAGTTCAAAAGTCAAAGCAAAAGGAAACAGAAGTCAACAGTCAAATAGACAAATGTGCAAAGCACAAGACTCAAGTCATAGGAGTCAAGCCACCTACAAAACAAAGAGGTTAGCTCATGATAAACAATCAAGCTCAATCAAGTTTGTATGATCTCTTTGGAACATTGTTGCTTAACCTGAAAACAATGAACTCAAACATAAGCAATAAGACCACTAGGACAAGCCTAGGGTCAAAAGATGATGAGAAAGTCCAAACAGCAAGTGATATCAAATCAAAATCAAATTCAAACATTTAAGAAGCAAACTCAATTGGTTTCATGTTCATATCATGCATCATCATCATTTCATAAGCAAAAGAAGTCAAAGCATGGCAAATGAAAGCTCATAGAAGTCAACAGCAAGACTTGAATCAAAAGCAATCATAAACAATTCCAAAAATCATAAAATAATTCATGATCAATCATAATCCATAACACGACATGCATACCAAATTTCAGCTCATTTGGATCATGGGAAGATAGTCAATGAAAATCAGGAAGTCAAAACAATTTCAAACATGCTCAAAGAAGTCAACCAAACATGCATCAACTTCAAAAATTCATAACTCAGTGATAACATATAAGAAATGAATGGGATCAACACCATGGCAAAGCTTAAGATGTCTACTTATCACATGTCAAATTTCATGTCCATCCAATAAAGTATGAGAATTTCACAAATGAAATGGGAACATGTATCACAAAAGTCAACATTTTGGTCAAACAGGGGAGAAAATCTCAAACAATTAGGAAATGTCACAAATAATTCCAAGAACATTCACATGTAAACTAGACATCCAAGAGTAGGTTCATGCAAAAATTCAGATCCATTGGAGGTCAAGAAGCATGGTATCAAAAATCATGAAATTGCACATCATTGGTGTGACACAAATTGTCACACCCTAATTCAAAAATTCATAACTCAATGACCAGATAAGATAAATTCATAAACTCTATACCAAAATCACCATGAATGTGTCTAGTTTATGCACAAAAAAATTCAGGGCCATTGGATAATGTATCATCATTTCACAATTTAATTGGTAAAAGGTACAAAATATGGATACATGAACAAAACCCTAATGCCATTAAAAAACTACTCATCCAAAAAATCAGCAAAAATCATGATAAAAAAGTAGAGATCCAGATGAACACAATGCAAAAATTCCCATGAAATTTGGATTTAAAATGGATGAGTTATAATTTTTGTAAGTTGGTGAACCAAAATGCAATAAACATTGAACTAAATAAATGAATTAATTAAAATAATTGGGACCGATGGCATTTCAGTAAATATTGGAGGAGTTTAATGAAACGGTGCGCTTAAGCTTACAGGCGTGGCAAGTTGTGATAGGTGCATGGCAATGTAACAGTGTGATTCATGCAAAAACACGGGACAACAACAGCCAACACGGTTCCAAGGATCAAAATGTTTCTGGGTTTCAAAAATTTTAGGGTTTCTGTGTACAGTGGACGTGTTCATCATGGTGAAGAACAAATGTCCCAGTTTTGGCAAATGAGTACACCATTCCAATCAGTAAATCATGTACATCAATAATCTATCATTCATATTCTATAAATCGAGCCAAATAACACGAATCATGCAAGAACAATAATGAGCAAAAAACTTAAAAGCTAGATTTCTCACACATGGCTCAACCATTTAGCACGATTCAAAGCCCACAATACTCAGCAAGGCAAGGACTACACAAAACATGGCAACATTTTGAGAATAATAGGATTCAATACCTTACTTGATTTTGAAGCAAATGGTGAAACAGTGTTGATTTAGATGGTTTGGCTCGAAACAGTTGAAGCTTGTGGTTGGTATTGATGAATGGTTGAAGAAGTTTAGCTCACCAAACTCAAATCCAGCTTGAATCGAAATTTGCCATTGTTGTAGCTTGAAGAAAACAGAACTCGAAATGAGCTTCCAGTTGGGATTCAGGGCTTGCAACAGCTTCCAAAGTGATGGAAAAATGAAGAACAAGTGAGCAGGGGTCGTGTTCTTTGAAGGTTCTTGCAGAATTTCAAGATGAAGGAAATGTGTGTTTTGAGAGCAAGTGATTTTGTTCTGTTAGAAATGAGGCTGCTAGGGTTGGAATGAGCATAAAAAGGAGTATATATTCGCTGTTTAGTGTTTGCTTAATGAATGCTAATCACAATTATCTCAAATGAATCATTTTGGTCATTTTGCTAAATTTCAACAACTTGGCAAATGGGGTGTGTGCTGCACGAATTGGGCTTTCAAACAAGTCATAAACAACATTTCTGAACTATTCCAAATGGCCAAAAATGTTAGAAATGCTTAATTCAAAAACTCAATTTTTCACTACACTTGAAATTAATTCAAGCAAGTCCAAAAAGGCCATTTTGATTGGTGATGTTTTGAGGCATGAGGGTTACATTTTTGGAAAGAGGGGATCAAATATGACTTGTAGGAAAAAACCTCACCAAATTTGGCCAAATGGTTTGAGAGATATGGCCTTTTGAAGTTCACAAATTTTTTAAAATGATTTGATCATATCTTGCCAACCATACATGGGAATTGAGTGTTCTTGGACTTTTTGGAAATGGGAGAACAAGATCTTCAACTTTCATGTTGGGCAAAAATTCATTTGAAGCTTGTATCATGATGTAAGTTTAGGATCAAGAAGTTTCCATTTTTGGCAAATTCCAATTACAGGTCAACTTTCTATTTTGGGAAATTTGCTGTTTGACTTCAAATTCTTCCATGATGGTGTTTGACATGATATATGAGGCCTATGTGGACATGAATGAACCCCCTCAAACCAATTTCCACCATCAAATCACTGATTAAATCCACAGTTGACCAAGTTTGACTTTTCTAGGGTTTTGGATGGCTGAAGCACCTCCTGATGAATTCCAAACCCTAATTCCTTGAGATTTTGATTCCAAATGATATCACAACATATATGAACTCTTGATTATTGATCATGGTGCCCAAATTCTGCAAGAATGGCCATCATCCACTGCAATGACTGACTTTGACTGATTTTGACCTAATTGGCTGATGATTGCTTCAGCTGCAAGTAACATGGTTAGCTGACAATATTTTTGTACTTTTTGGTTAGTAATCATATGAAAAGCCAAGATATACAAATGCAAAGCATGCTTGGTGATCAAGAACCACACTCACAAGGCAAACCACCCACTAGGAGGGAAGCTAGGGCATGCAATGATCCTTGAGGCCATGATATGATATGATATGGGCCATGAGGGATCTTAGGGCCAAAATTGGGGTCTTACAGTATAAAATCAGTTTTTTTCTGATTCTTCGGGTGAAACACTTTTCCATGGTCCTCCATATGTCCACAAGGGTCTACATACAAAAAATCAGCTCTTTATTTGAGCTAGAAGTGCTTCAATTGATCAATTGAATCGGGAATCAGATAATTTAGAAAAAGACAATTGTGGGGCCAGAAAAGTCAACTCCTGACATTTTGAGAGTGGAATCTCAAAATCCATGCCTAGGGGATCCTACATGTGAAATCTGATCAAGGTTGGATCATGGATTCATCATTTAATCAGGAATTGGAAAAGTTACTTAATTTGGAAATGGTTGACTTTCCATTTAGGGCAAGTTTTCATTATCGTTGCACTCACTTTAAGCCCATTTTGCATCAAGAAAAAAGCTCAATTTGAAACTTTCTCCAATATCAAAGTTGTTCCTTTTGTTCCAAGCTTTCTAGAGATATAAAGGTTTCTCCATTTGGATTAGAATTGAGAAAGTTATGCTTAGTCAAAGTGAGACATTATTTTAGGATACTTAGAAAAATTTCTAAGTCCAAAATCTTTAAAATTTGTCAAGACTTCTTGGCCAGTTTTCTTGCACTTCAAGGCATTATTTGAAAATACTTTATTCACAACAATTGTACCTTTCCATGTCCTATTTCATATCCTTTTGGAATCATCTCATTTGGATCCATGGTTTGAGAGATACATTCATTTAAAGTGGGCACCATGACTTGATTTTCTAGGCAGATTTTGGGTCTGGCTGACCCAATCAGATTTTCTAAGCATGCTGCACAAACCAGTCACGTTTTTTTTTACCTCTTTTGGCCATGCATTGGACATCCATTCACTTACGTTTGGCCCAAAATAACAACATTTTAAATCTCACATCACACTTTTATTCTTATGGATAAATCACTTATTAAAAAGCCCATGAGAACACCTAATTCCACTTCTATTTTTCATTAGGTAATCATCTCTTCCATGGCCATGTTTTGATATATGTACGCTTGCTTACCATGTTCATCACCATTAATCCTTCTATTTTCATATTTCTTTTTCTTATTTAAAATATTTTCTTCATCCATAAAATTACCCAAAAATATTTTTCACTTTTCTTAACGTTTTATTTAATTTTATATAATTTTTATTTTCGTATTTTTTAAATATTAATATTTTATTTTAATTATTTATTCTAACTGGTCCATTTTAACACACTTTTTTTATTGATTTTATTTTTATGACTTAAAATTATTGTCAAAATTTGATTTTTGGGATGAAGGTTGACCACTGTCTCATGGTCAATCTGACCTTTTCTTGGATCTTTATTTCACATTTTCAATTTATTTTGGATTTATTTTTGACCTAGTTTGGTTGGTTGACTTTTAATTTGACTTCTGTATTACTTTAATTAATTCACATTCCAATTTTCATTATTTTTAAAATATTTTTAGGGGATGATGATGTCCTGACCCCACCTTATTTTGTTTAATTTTTCATAATTTTCTTGATTAATTTACTATTTATTCTTGATTTATTTTTAACCTAGTCTCATTAATTGACTTTTGGTTTGACATCTGTTTTATTTTAATTAATTTATGTACCAATTTTCGTTATTTTTAAAATATTTTTGGGGGATGATGTTGTCCTGACTCCACCTTATTTAGGTTAATTTTTCGTTATTTTCTTGATTAATTTACTATTTATTCTTGATTTATTTCTAACCTAGTCTCATTAATTGACTTTTGGTTTGACCTCTGTTTTATTTTAATTAACTTATGTACCAATTTTCGTTATTTTTAAAATCTTTTTGGGGGATGATGATGTCCTAACAGCACATCATGTAGTTTAATTTTTCATAATTTTATTGATTAATTTACTATTTATTCTTGATTTATTTTTAACCTAGTCTTATTAATTGACTTTTGGTTTGACCTATGTTTTGTTTTAATTAATTCACGTGCCAATTTTCATTATTTTTAAAATATTTTTGGGGGATGATGATGTCCTGACCCCACCTTATTTAGTTTAATTTTTCATAATTTTCTTGATTAATTTTCTATTTATTTGTTATTTTTTAAGTTGACTTGAATTTTCAGTTGACTTCTTTATGATCGATGTTTGACTTAGGGATTGCTTATGGCAATTGAAGAGATCTTTTGATCCTCCCTCATTCATCTCATATGCCATGTATTAGAGGACTTTTACCTTGATTTTATTTGTTCCTTACCTCATTTCCTGATTAAATTATTCAGTGGACCCTTCGTGTGCATATTTTCATTTGTTTGATTCATCTGTTATCTTTTATACATGTTTCTCTCATTCATGCTTTCTATTGCTTGATCATTTAACATGTTCATACTCCCATGCATTGTTTAAATGCTCCATTATTTGATTCTTTGGTTTGATTATATATTGTTTATTTATCTGATCTGATTGATAACTGTTGCCTACTTGTATGATGTATGAGGCATATATTCTTATTGTTTGTCTGCCATGAACAATCCTCATTCATAACAAATATACCCCTCTCCCATAAAGTGTATAATATTTATTTCTTTATTCCTTTAGTCACCTGTTAATACAAGAATTAAAATGAACATCCGATAACCATTTCAAAATAAGATCAAAAGCTCGATCCAACGTCGAGTAATTATTTTCAAAACTTAACAGAACCAGCACGCATTCATCCATCCTCTTGTAAGTCGATTGCCTCAGCGTCGCCATCTACCTGTAAGTCGATTGCCTCCGGCATCACCATATACCCTTATCCGTAACTCCTCTTCGCGCTCCATCCGTCGACTCTTGTTCCGTTTAGGTAGCACCCATTAGGTAGAACCCTTTGTATGATAACATAGGTAGAATTCCCTTATTCTTTGCATGCTAACATTAGGTAGATGTTCCCCTTTGTAAATCCTAACGCATAGGTCCATATTGCATGACAACTCTAGAGCAGAGCTTCCCCACTTTTAGACCTTCCGTGTGCATCCGATCTTGTGGCATGTCAGTCCGTTCTATTGCAAAGAGGTAACTGCCTAAGACTCGATTCAGCGAGCTGCAACACCTACGTATCTCATCTGGAATGAGAACTAGAGCAAAACGTAGTTCGGCTAATTAGGGGTTAAGGATTGCCATCTGAACATGGACTTATAAAAGAGGACACCAGCTGTGTCAAAGGAGGGTGGGCAGGGTGTTCAACGTCCTAGCAGTAGGCATAAGACGCGACGTCTTACCGAGCACACTTCTCTTTAACCCATAGGTAGCTGAACTACGTTTTGCTCTGATTCTCATTCCAGATGAGATATGTAGGCATAAGACGCGATGTCTTACCGAGCACACTTCTCTTTAACCCATAGGTAGCCGAGCTACGAAGACTCTGATTCTCATACTCAGATGAGATACGTAGGCAGTGGATGCGACATCCTTGCGAGTCATTTTCTTTTAACTTTCCTTTTAGTAAATAGTACTTTAGATATACCTACACCCCTTAGACTAGAACAACACTTATGAAAAGGGCTCCCTAGGAGTACCTAGGATGTTTTGGGTGCTTAAAACCTTCCCATTCCATAACCAACCCCCTTACCCAGATCTCTGACATTTTTACTAGTTTTTAATTCGATAAAACTTTTAGGTTTTTGTTCGCTTTCTAACCATTCCTTTGGATAAATAGAAGTGCGGTGGCGACTTGACTTGTATGGTTTACCTTGGATTTAGTCAATATCTCTAATGGTAACGAATACCCCGCTACAGAAAAGTGGCGACTCTGCTGGGGACTATCATTTGCCTAGTGGGTTTTGCCTACTTTTCATATGTGTTGTATTGTATATTGCTTTGTGACATATTTTTTGTGCAAATTTGGATTACTGTATTGTATGTAATGATTGAATTGCTTGAATATTAATTCCTTGTATGCTTGGTGATCTTCGTGAGATGAGTTCTATACCCGAACTCGAGTGCACTTAGGATATAAGAATGGCATAGTCTTGTTGACTTGTGTGGATTTATTCCTTAGCAAGTTGACTTGCAAGCCCATTCACTTGGTGGAGGTCATGTTGGGATCAATAATGTCACACGAGTAGTCGTGGTTAGGAATTACTCTTTCCAATATATGCCTTAGAAGCCAAGGACCTTAGTTTACCACACCCATCTTGGCCTATTTTTAGGACGTAGTGCGAAGATCGTTCAAGTGTAAGATTTGATACGATTGTTACGCGATACTACACTCATAAGAGTCTCTCTTGAGAATATTTTTGGAATACGAGTAGTCGTTTATCCGATAATATCCGAAAGATGGGATGATGGCTATGGGAACCTCTTGTAGAACATGATTGTCAGGTTTAACTATAGTACACTCCCTTTGGGTGGTTCTTAACCAAGACTCCAGGCTCGCGACTCGCAACAAACCCTTGTTTCATGGTTGATCCGTTCTTGTGTATCCTTAATATCAATGGAACTTAGGTGTTGATAAGGTGTAAACCATAATCCACCAAAATGGATGATTGATATTAAGGATGACTTGATCCATCCCATGACCTTTGTGTGGTGTAATTTGCTTGATCCTTGAGTGTGATTGTTGCATCCATGCATTCATGCATTCATACACATCCATATCATCAACAATGAGAAAACTTTCAAGGAACTTAAGAGGTCTATTTGCAAATTTTCAGACATGGATAAGCAAAGAAGGAATACGAAGAAGTACAGTTTCAGACAACCCGACTTGAAAGAGTTAAGGAGTTTGACATCCTATGTATTAGATCCCTTGGAATTCAAGGCTCGTCATGGGAAACTTCTGTCTATTCTGGCTACTCAAGTGGATGAAGGTCTAATGAGTGTGTTGGTGCAGTTCTATGATCCCTTGTACCGTTGCTTCACTTTTCCGGATTTCCAGCTTTTGCCCACGCTTGAGGAGTATGCCTATCTTGTGGGCATACCTATCCTAGACCAGTTGCCGTTCAGTGCCTTGGAGAGAGTTCCTTCTTCTCAAGAGATTGTTGATCTGTTGCGTATAGATGAATCTATTATTGGTGCTCATATGACTACCAAAGGTGGAATTCAAGGTCTCCCGTCTGATTTCCTCATTGATCAAGCTACTATGTTTGGGAAGGCCATGAGTGAGGACGCCTTTGAGGCCATATTTGTACTTCTCATCTATGGGCTAGTGTTATTCCCCAACATCGACAAGTTTGTGGATGTGAACGCCATTAGGATTTTCTCTACTCTTAATCCCGTTCCTACTCTATTGGGTGACACTTATTTCTCTTTGCATATGAGGAATGCAAAGGGCGGTGGTACCATTGTGTGTTGTTTGCCTCTATTGTACAAGTGGTTTATTTCGCACTTGCCTCAGACGCTCGCCTTCAAGGAGAACAAAGGATGTCTACGGTGGTCCACGAGACTTATGTCTCTCACTAATGATGATATCTTTTGGTACAACTGTGTATATGATAGTGTGCAGATTATCGACTCTTGTGGTGATTTCTCCAATGTACCTCTTCTTGGTACATGCGGTGGGATTAACTACACCCCTATTTTGGCGCGTCGTCAGCTTGGGTTCCCCCTAAAGGATAAACCCAATAACATTCTGTTAGAGGGTGTGTTCTTTCAGGAGGGTAAAGATCCCCAAGGCTTGAAGGGTAGGATGGTCCGCGCTTGGCGCAAGATCCATAAGAAATGAAGGAGCTAGGTCCGAAGAACTGTATCGCTTTGGAACCCTATACCTCTTGGGTTAGGAGGAGAGCTTCCGAGTACCTCATGCCTTATGAGTATCCAAGACCCACACCTTTGGTTATGGCTGGGCCTTTAACCCTCCCTAACCAAGGAGTAGAGGAGTTGAGAGACGAAGATCGTTCGCGTTCTTGGATCCGTGAACGAGAGGAGTTGCTTCAGCAGATCAGAGAGAAGGATGCTTTGATAGATTTCCTTGAGCACCAGGTTATTGATGATCCTGATGACGCATTGACTTCTCTACTTCCTCAGTCTTCCAAGTTTTGGAAGAGGAAGTATGATCGACTCGCCAAAGAGAAGGCGGATATGGAGGCAGCCTATGAGAGGGAGGTGAAGAGGCTTCGTGCAGCTTATCCTCCGGTCTCGAGGGCTTTGGACGATTGCTTATAGGGATCCATAGGATGTTCATTTTCCTTCTCTCTTGTATTGTATTTGGTTACCAAGACTGTACTTCTTTGGCGTAAAAACATTTCCAAATATTAATTGACGTGATATTTCCGTATGTGATAAACGTTTAATATTTCCAAAATTTGCAAATAAGACTCTAAAGTTCCCCTGATATAAAAATTAAATCATAAGCATTGCATGCATCATGTTTATCTATTCCTAGGGGTTTATATCTTCTTCTTGATTCTAGTCGGGGTTTTCTTACACTGTTTATCTAATGTGAGACTCGAATCAAGGGGTATAATACCCTTTAAAATTGATAAACATGTCATTGCATTTGCATATTCATTAGCATGTCTTGCATAACAGGTATCGCCGCAATGTTCTCATCTTATTTGGTATTCCATTA
This sequence comes from Lathyrus oleraceus, assembly GCF_024323335.1. Lineage (NCBI taxonomy): Eukaryota > Viridiplantae > Streptophyta > Magnoliopsida > Fabales > Fabaceae > Lathyrus > Lathyrus oleraceus. The sequence goes on along the minus strand of NC_066585.1, from coordinate 428,986,557 downwards.
GTAGGATAGATGACTCAGGCATTCACCGATACGGTACCCGAAGGAATCAACAGAGAGCAATGAAAGGTTTACAAGCAGAGCTCGCTGAGATGAGGATTCACATGAATCAGTTCATGGAAGTGGTCCAAGGAGTGGCTCAGGGACAGCAGGAGATTGGATTGTTGGTACAGGGGAATCCCCCTACTACTCAACCGGAGGTTGTGGCTGATCCTCCCGCTGGAGAGGCTAATGGACCCAATGGACCAAGGCCTATCCCAATCCCACATGGCAACCTTGGTCAACAACCCATCCATGATGATCAGGAGGATCAATTCCCCCTGCTTCAGGAGGACTTTGGCATGGGCCATGGTATGGACCCTATGTTTCGGAGACTAGAAGAGAGGTTGAAAGTTGTGGAAGGGCAACATGCTCTTGGTGTGGATGTTGCTGACTTGGGGCTGGTCCCAGGCGTGAGAGTTCCGCAAAAATTCAAAGTCCCCGTGTTTGATAAGTACAATGGCAACTCTTGCCCTAAGACTCATGTACAAGCTTACTTCCGTAAGATGATCGCGTATTCTGATGGTGAGAAGCTGCTCATGTACTTCTTCCAGGACAGCCTAGCTGGGGCATCCTTGGAGTGGTATATGAGGCTGGACAGAGCCCATATTCGCTGCTGGAGAGACTTGGCCGAGGCCTTTGTGAAGCAATATCGGTACAATGCGGATATGGCACCTGACAGGACTCAGCTCCAGAATCTGTCTCTTAAGAGCAACGAGTGCTTCAAAGAGTATGCTCAACGCTGGAGAGAGTTGGCTTCCTGTGTTCAGCCTCCGATGTTGGAAAAAGAGATGGCCAACATGTTTATGAACACACTGCCTGGATCTTATTTGGAGCGTCTGGTGGGTTGCAACGCCTTGAATTTTGCTGATGTGGTCTCTACCGGTGAGAGGGTGGAGAATTACTTGAAGATATATCAGATCCAAAATGGGGTTGGATCATCTTCGGGGTCAAAGAAGCCGTTCTTAGGAGGACAGAAGAGGAGAGAAGGGGATGCAAATGCCATATCTTCTTATCAGAACAGGGGTAACCAGAGGAATAACTTTCAGAATTACCATCAACAACCTTATGTTGCAGCAGTGACCATTCCGGCTGCAGCACTAGTGCAACAACAACAACCTCAACATCAACAAAATCAATACCAACAACAACAGAGTAACATACCTGCTTATCAACAGAGACAGAGGATGATGGATAGGCATTTCGGCACTCTTCCGATGTCGTATGCCCAGTTGCTTCCCAACCTTCAACATTTGCAACTTGTGCAGTTACGCACTTTGGCTCCTCCCGTTGGCAGGCTTCCAGTGGGTTATGACGCCAATGCTAGGTGTAATTTCCACTCGGGGGCACCTGGCCACACTATTGAGAACTGCAAATTTTTTAAGCACGTAGTTCAAGACCTTATTGATTCAAAGGCCATTAACTTTGCGCCGACTCCTAATGTTGTCAACAATCCTATGTCGCAGCATGGTAGAGCAAATGTTAACATGGTTGAAGGAGAAGTGAAATTAGTCAAGGAGGTGTTGAAGCTGAAGACTCCGCTGTTATAAATCAAAGAATACTTGCTAAAGGCAGATGTTTTCCCCGGTTGTGGGAGCGGTTGTTTGGGTTGTGTTACACAGAGTGGGGGTTGTGTGAAGCTGCAGCAGGGTATCCAGGCCTTGCTTTGTGATGATATCCTCCAGGCTGAAGACCTATCTGCCCAAAGGTCTGTTGAAGGGGTTGTTGAAGGGATTGTTGAGAATGCAGATGTTGATCCTCTCTTTCCTGAAGACGCTGAAGAATTTACAAATGTTGTTCATGCTGATTTTGTAATTCCCAATGTCTCCAGTGCCGGTATCATTCAATACGTCCAGGTCTCTGCAATCAACAAAGAAGATGGGGATAGTGATTACGACATTGACAACTGGGTGCGTCCAAGGGTCCCGGGTGAAGTTCTCTGCAACTGGTCTTCTGAAGAGATTATCCAAGTCACTCTTCTTAAAGAGTAATTTTCTTTGTTTATTCATGCATATCCAAGTCTTACGTTCCGCCCACGGCGTGATGACTCATTGTAGGGCTCATCTATGTGGATACCTGGATTTTTTATCATCAATAAAGGACGTATTTTTGCATTCAAATATTTTGTTCACTGTCTTTCTATTTTTGCAGTTTTCAAAAATAAAAAATAAAAAATATATATATATATATATATATACATTTGGAAATGTTTTATTTAGTTTCCACTTCTTGTTCACACTCATAAACACATACCATCACTCATGCAGATGCACGTCACTGGATCCTATTGATAATAGTTCTGCTAGGGCTCGCTTTGACTTTGAAAATCCAATCTTTCAAGCTGAAGAAGAGGGTGATGAAGACTGTGAACTCCCTGAAGAACTTGCCAGGTTGTTAAAACAAGAGGAAAGGGTCATTCAACCGCATCAAGAGTCTACTGAAGTGATTAATCTCGGCACCGAGGAAGTCAAGAGAGAGATCAAGATAGGGGTTGCTTTGGGAGATAATATGAAGAAGGGGCTGATTGAATTGCTGCAAGAGTATGTTGACATCTTCGCTTGATCTTATCAGGATATGCCAGGGCTTGACACAGACATTGTGGTACACCGTTTGCCTCTCAAAGAGGATTGTCCTCCGGTCAAGCAGAAGCTCAGAAGAACAAGACCAGAGATGGCTGTCAAAATAAAGGAAGAAGTGCAAAAACAGTTGGATGTAGGGTTTCTAGCGGTTACAAATTATCCGCCATGGGTTGCAAATATCGTTCCAGTACCTAAAAAGGATGGAAAGGTATGGATGTGTGTTGACTACCGGGATCTGAACAGAGTTAGTCCTAAAGATGATTTCCCATTACCTCACATCCACGTTTTGGTGGATAACACGACTCAGTTCTCGGTATTCTCCTTCATGGATGGCTTTTCTGGCTATAATCAAATTAAGATGGCATCAGAAGACATGGAGAAGACAACTTTCATAACCCTATGGGGCACCTTCTGCTACAAGGTGATGCCGTTTGGTCTGAAAAATGTTGGGGAATATATCAACGAGCTATGGTAACTCTTTTCCAGGATATGATTCATCATGAAATCGAGGTTTATGTTGATGATATGATTGCCAAATCTCAGACGGAAGAAGAACATCTGGTGAATTTGCAGAAACTGTTTGAGCGTTTGAGGAAATTCAAGTTGAGGCTTAATCCGAACAAGTGTATTTTCGGGGTGAGATCTGGAAAACTGCTGGGTTTTATTGTTAGCGAAAAAGGGATTGAGGTGGATCCGGCCAAAGTAAAAGCAATACAAGAAATGCCCGAGCCAAGAACAGAAAAACAAGTCAGTGGTTTCTTAGGAAGGTTGAACTACATTGCAAGGTTCATCTCTCACCTAACAGCCACGTGTGAGCCAATATTCAAATTGTTGAGAAAAGATCAGGCCATCAGGTGGAATGATGATTGCCAAAGGGCTTTCGAGAAGATAAAAGAGTATTTGTAGAATCCTCCAATCCTTATGCCTCTAGTCCCAAGGAGACCGCTGATTATGTATTTGATAGTACTTGATAATTCCATGGGTTGTGTTCTCGGTCAACACGACGAGACAGGTAGGAAAGAGCATGCAATCTACTACCTGAGTAAAAAATTCACAGATTGCGAGTCGAGATACTCAATGCTTGAAAAGACATGTTATGAACTTGCATGGGCTGCTAAGCGATTGAGACAATACATGCTGACTCACACAACCTTACTGATCTCCAAAATGGATCCAATCAAGTATATATTTGAGAAGCCAACTCTCACCGGATGGGTTGCTCGTTGGCAAATGGTACTGACAGAGTACGACATCCAGTATACATCCCAGAAAGCCATCAAAGGAAGTATTCCGTCAGACTATCTTGCTCAGCAGCCGATTGATGATTATGAGCCGATGAAGTTTGATTTTCCGGATGAAGACATCATGTTCCTAAAGATGAAAGACTGTGAAGAGCCAGTTGTTGAGGAGGGACCTGATCCAGATGAAAAGTGGACTTTAATGTTTGATGGGGCTGTCAATGCCAAAGGAAGTGGAATTGGTGCTGTCATTACCACTCCGAAAGGTGCCCATATGCCTTTCACCGCTCGTCTGACTTTTGAGTGCACCAATAATGAAGCTGAGTATGAAGCCTGTATCTTGGGTATCGAGCAAGCCATTGATTTGAGAATCAAGACTCTGGACGTCGTCGGAGATTCAGCTCTAGTGATCAATCAAGTGAATGGTGATTGGAATACTCTCCAGCCTAATTTGGTCCCCTACAGAGACTACACGAGAAGACTGTTGACTTTCTTCACAACATTAAGGTTGTATCATATACCTCGTGATGAGAACCAGATGGCAGATGCACTTGCTACTCTGTCCTCCATGATCAAGGTGATTCGGTGGAACTATGCTCTCAGGATCGATGTTATGCGCCTTGATAGGGTCGCATATGTGTTTGCTGCTGAACTGGTAGTTGATGACAAGCCCTGGTATCACGACATCAAGTGCTTTCTGAAGAATCAAGAGTACCCTGCAGGGGCATCCAACAATGATAAAAAGACTTTGAGAAGATTGGAGGGCAGTTTCTTCTTTAACAAAGACGATGTGCTGTATAAGAGGAACTTCGACATGGTTTTGCTCAAATGTGTGGATAGACACGAAGCAGACATGTTAATGCAGGAAGTTCATGAAGGCTCCTTCGGTACTCATGCCGGAGGACATGCAATGGCTAAGAAATTGTTGAGAGCGGGTTATTACTGGATGACCATGGAACCTGATTGTTTCAAGTATGCTTGAAAGTGTCATAAATGCCAGATTTATGCTGATAAGGTGCATGTGCCGCCAAATCCTCTGAATGTGATGTCTTCGCCGTGGCCGTTTGCTATGTGGGGCATTGATATGATTGGATAGATTGAGCCGACTGCTTCCAATAGGCATCGCTTCATCCTTGTTGCCATCGACTATTTCACCAAGTGGGTCGAAGCAGCGTCATTTGCGAAGGTCACCAGATATGTGGTTGCCCGATTCATCAAGAAAGAAATCATTTGTCATTATGGGATTCCCGAAAGAATAATTACTGATAATGGTTCTAATCTCAATAACAAAATGATGAAAGAGTTGTGCAAGAACTTCAACATTTAACATCACAACTCTTCCCCTTATCGTCCTAAGATGAACAATGTTGTTGAGGCAGCAAATAAGAACATAAAGAAGATTGTGCAGAAGATGGTCGTTACGTACAGAGATTGGCATGAGATGCTTCCCTTTGCCTTGCATGGGTACCGTACTTCAGTACGTACATCGACCAGGGCAACCCCTTATTCCCTTGTGTATGGTATGGAAGCAGTCCTACCTATTGAAGTGGAGATTCCTTCTCTAAGAGTCATGTTGGATGTCAAGTTAGACGAAGCTGAATGGATTCAGACAAGGTTCAATGAGTTGAGTCTTATTGAAGAGAAGCGAATGGCAGCCATTTGTCACGGGCAATTATATCAGATTCGGATGAAGAGAGCCTTTAATCAGAAAGTGCATCCTCGATGCTTCCAAGTCAGAGATTTGGTGTTGAAAAGGATCCTTCCTCCTCAGACAGATCACAGGGGCAAGTGGACTCCTAACTATGATGGATCATATATTGTCACCAAGGTTTTTGATGGTGGATCCTTAATGCTTGCAACTATGGATGGTGAAAACTTCACTTCCCCTGTGAACTCAGACGCAGTTAAATAATACTTCGCATAAAAAAGACCTGCTGGATGATAAAAAGAATAGTCCAGGCAAAAAAATGGGCATCCCGGCGAACCAAGAAAATGAAAAAGGTTCGGGAAAAAGTTAGGGATTAAAAAATGAAAAGATTGTACACCCGGTAAGTTGAAAACCTGAAAGGGAAACTTAGGCAAAAATGGGTATCCTGGTGGATTGAAAACCCGAAAAGGCAATCCAGGCAAAAGTTAGGGATTAAGCGAATGGCTGCGTTCTGAGTAGTTCTGAATATCATCAGGTGTCGATAACCGTAAACTTCCAAAGGATAGGAACAATCCAATCACCTTTTTTGGAAAGCTGATCATCTAGAGGATCTTGAAGACGAGCGAATCATAGCAGAATTGGAACTCGATAGAAATTCATTTCACATTGCCATTAGATTAATTTCTATTTTTATCTGTTGTGCAATTACCTCTTTCCAGGGATTGCTTCCTGATGTAAATACCTATTCAGAGGCCACTCGGTCAATAAAATCATGTTATTCAGTACGTCTCTGTGTTCATTTTCATTTTACTGTTTTGTTTGCAAAAATGATGTCAGAATTTTTGATAAACATTGCATCATGAAACATAAGAGCTTTACAGGTACGTGCTTAATAAACATTGAAAATTGTTGTAAATTTTAAGTGCTTTGGATCGTCTATTCAGAACAGGTACACTCGGGGCATTTCCTTAAGGTCCCCATCAAATGATCGCGGATGTTTTTCCTTAGCACTTGGAATTTGGCATCTTATCCCTACAAAGATGGTCCAAGCACTGGATTCTTCAATCCACAGCAGGTTGTCACTACTGTACTTCCCCAAGCATGGGTTTCAGATTATACATTTCCCCAGTAGAGTCGACAGTTCCAAACTGCATATCCCCAGCGGAGTTGACAGTGCCAGACTATACATTCCCAGCAGAAGCGGCTACTCCTCAGAGTTCGATGTCAGATCGATGATCTCGACGTTAGACCCGTGGTATCTTTCCTTGAAGCAGAATCTCAGTACCGTATCGGTGTTTGCTCCCCCTACTGAGTCGTCTCTCTCGCAGATTATGGTTTCCAGAACCACTGTCGTTTTCCTCAGCAACATGTTTTCAGTGCCATTCTCTCCCCAGTCAGAGTCTCGGTATTTTGTTATTTGTCAGAACACCGTGTGGCGGGTCATTTCCCCACAGAGTTCTTTGGGTTGTGCATCTCCAACAGCCTTGCCAGGGGCCAGAAGATGGTGATCATTTCCCCAGCAGAATTCCTTGCCTCAGCTTGGCGTTCTCTCTAATCAAGCATTTCGCATCCCTGCATATAGAATCATATTGCAATGCATCCTCCCAAATTGCATAGCATTTCCATTTTCATGGAGCATTACGCCATTGAAAAATTCAAACATACGCATGTAAAACATAAGGCATTCTCGGTATCTCATGTGATAAGCCAGAAGTTGTTTCCAGTACTCAGACTGAAGATTGTTCATGACTTATCTTTATTATTCCCAGCAGGGGTTGTTGGCCCACGCGCCGCCTCAATTATCATTTTCCCTATTTCTGCCGATGCTGACAGGCATGAAAGTTTCCGGTATTTAGACCGAAGTGGCATTCGGGCCAGTTTTCTGATGTTCAGATCGAAGAAGTTTCCGACGTTCAGGTCGACGCAACTTGTGGCATTCAGGCTAAGTTTCCGGTATTCAGACCGAAGTAGCATTCAGGCCAGTTTTCTGATGTTCGGATCGAAGAAGTTTCCGACGTTCAGGTCGACGCAACTTGTGGCATTCAGGCCAAGTTTTCGGTATTCAGACCGAAGTGGCATTCAGGCCAGTTTTCCGATGTTCAAATCGAAGAAGTTTCCGACGTTCAGGTCGACGCAACTTGTGGCATTCATGTCAAGTTTCCGGTATTTAGACTGAGGTGGCATTCAAGCCAGTTTTCCGATGTTCAGATCGAAGAAGTTTCCGACATTCAGGTCGATGCAACTTGTGGCATTCAGGCCAATTTCCGGTGTCCAGACCGAAGTGGCATTCAGGCCAATTTTCCGATGTTTTGATCGAAGAAGTTTTCGACATTCAGATCGATGCAACTTGTGGCATTCAGGCCAGTTTTCCGGTATTCAGACCGAAGTGGCACTCAGGCCAATTTCCCGGTGTTCAGACCGATGTTTGATAATCAAGTATCGTCCGATGCTCCGATCGAAGTCATTTCCAGCATTCAGATTGATGAGCGGCATTCAGGCCATGGTTATTTCTGTGTTACCATTTATTTTGGAATTCAGGCTAACATTCCTTGTTTCGGTGTTCAGACCGACTATCGTCGTACCAGACAGATTCTTTTTCAAGACCACCCATTGGCCGATTCTGACAGGCATTGTTACTACATTTTTTCACTTCAGTATAAATTTTCGGGCTTTTATCGTATTCAATCACTTGATACCTCGAAAGTGCGAAAGCCGTTGCTATCTTCGTTTCGGGTTTCCAGTTGAATGAATAGGGGCAGCTGTAATACCCCAAAATTTACTCTTCATTTTTCCTGGAAGCATGGGATTATGTTTTACACTTCATTAGCATCATATTAGGTCATACTCATTGCATACTGCATTAGTGACATGGAGATCAGGTTTTGATCGATCACTCCTTAACAGAAGGAGCCCACACAACGCAAGATTGAGAATTGGACTTCATTTTCTAAGTATACAAGCCTCAAGGGTCTCAGAGGGGTCCAAGTATCTTATTATGGTCCTCAGTTCATCAATGAAGGATTCAAAGCTATCAGAGTGTTCATCTGGATTTAATCAGAAATTAAGGTTTCATGGCTGCCTGCAACAGGCAATGTTTGGTTGGAAGTAGAGGAGCTCATCCAGGTCAAGATTAGAGAGGCATCTTGGCCTAGTAAGATTCACAATTATCTCAGAAAGATCCATTGGCAATCAGTGCAATCAGTTCTTGATCATTTTGCCCTAAAACTAGGGTTTGGTATAAAATCAATTTGTTTCTGATTCTTTGGGTGAAACTCTTTTCCATGCCCCTCCATATGTCCACAAGGGTCTACATACAAAATATCAGCTCTTTATTTGAGCTAGAAGTGCTTCAATTGATCAATGGAATCGGGAATTAGACAGTTTGGGAAAAGTCAACTATGGGGCCAGAAAAGTCATCTCTTGACATTTTGAGAGTGGAATCTCAAAATCCATGCCTAGGGGATCCTACATGTGAAATTTGATCAAGGTTGGATCATGGATTCATCATTTAATTAGGAATTGGAAAAGTTACTTAATTTGGATATGGTTGACTTTCCATTTAGGGGAAGTTTTCATTATCGTTACACTCACTTTAAGCCCATTTTACGTCAAGATAAAATCTCCATTTGAAAATTTCTCCACCATGAAAGTTGTTCCTCTTGTTCCAAGCTTTCTAGAGATATAAAGTTTGCTCCATTTGGATTAGAACTGATAAAGTTATGCTTAGTCAAAGTGAGACATTTTTTTAGGACACTTAGAAAAATTCTAAGTCCAAAATCTTCAAACTTTGTCAAGACTTCTTGGCCAGTTTTCTTTCACTTCAAGGCATTATTTGAAAATACTTTCTTCACAACATTTGTACCTTGCCATGTCCTCTTTCACATCCTTTTAGAATCATCTCATTTGGATCCATGGTTTGAGAGATACATTGATTTAAAGTGGGCACCATGTCTTGATTTTCTAGGCAGATTTTGGGCTTGGCTGGCCCAATCAGATTTTCTAAGCATGTTGCACAAACCAGTCACGTTTTTTACCTCTTTTGGCAATGCATTGGACATCCATTCACTTAAGTTTGGCCCAAAATAACAACATTTTACACCTCACTTCACACTTTTATTCTTAAGGATAAATCACGTATTAAAAAGCCCATGAGAACATCTAATCCACCCTATTTAAAAAGCTGAAACCCTAACCCTAAAGGAGCATTGGAATTTCGTGGCAAGGAGGCCAAGCTTCATCACATATCAGATTCCATTCCATTTCTATTTTCCATTAGATAATCATCTCTTCCATAGGCATGTTTTGATATATCTACGCTTGCTTACCATGTTCATCACCATTAATCCTTCCATTTTCATATTTCTTTTTCTTATTTAAAATATTTTCTTCGTCCATAAAATTACCCAAAAATATTTTTCACTTTTCTTAGCACTTCATTTAATTTTATATAATTTTTATTTTCGTATTTTTTTAATATTAAAATTTTATTTTAATTATTTATTCTAACTGGTCCATTTTAACACACTTTTTATTGATTTTATTTTTATGACTTAAAATTATTGTTAGCATTTAATTTTTGGGATGAAGGTTGACCACTGTCTCATGGTCAATCTGACATTTTCTTGGAATTTTATTTCACATTTTCAATTTATTTTGGATTTATTTTTGACCTGACCCCACCTTTTTGGGGGATGATGATGTTCTGACCCCACCTTATTTAGTTTAATTTTTCATAATTTTCTTGATTAATTTACTATTTATTCTTGATTTATTTCTAACCTAGTCTCATTAATTGACTTTTGGTTTGACCTCTGTTTTATTTTAATTAATTTAGGTACCAATTTTCATTATTTTTAAAATGGTTTTGGGGGATGATGATATCCTGACTCCATCTTATTTAGTTAAATTTTTCATAATTTTCTTGATTAATTTACTATTTATTCTTGATTTATTTCTAACCTAGTCTCATTAATTAACTTTTGGTTTGACCTCTGTTTTATTTTAATTAATTTATGTACCAAATTTCGTTATTTTGAAAATCTTTTTGGGGGATGATGATGTCCTGACCCCACCTTATTTAGTTTACTTTTTCATAATTTTCTTGATTAATTTACTATTTATTCTTGATTTATTTCTAACCTAGTCTCATTAATTGACTTTTGGTTTGACCGCTGTTTTATTTTAATTAATTTATGTACCAATTTTCATTATTTTTAAAATGGTTTTGGGGGATGATGATATCCTGACTCCATCTTATTTAGTTAAATTTTTCATAATTTTCTTGATTAATTTACTATTTATTCTTGATTTATTTCTAACCTAGTCTCATTAATTAACTTTTGGTTTGACCTCTGTTTTATTTTAATTAATTTATGTACCAAATTTCGTTATTTTGAAAATCTTTTTGGGGGATGATGATGTCCTGACCCCACCTTATTTAGTTTACTTTTTCATAATTTTCTTGATTAATTTACTATTTATTCTTGATTTATTTCTAACCTAGTCTCATTAATTGACTTTTGGTTTGACCGCTGTTTTATTTTAATTAATTTATGTACCAATTTTCGTTATTTTAAAAATCTTTTTCGGGGGTTATGAAGTCCTGACTCCACCTTATTTATTTTAATTTTTCATAATTTTCTTGATTAATTTACTATTTATTCTTAATTTATTTCTAACCTAGTCTCATTAATTGACTTTTGGTTTGACCTCTGTTTTATTTTAATTAATTTACGTACCAGTTTTCGTAATTTTTAAAATCTTTTTGGGGGATGATGATTTCCTGACCCCACTTTATGTAGTTTAATTATTCATAATTTTATTGATTAATTTACTATTTATTCTTGATTTATTTTTAACCTAGTCTTATTAATTGACTTTTGGTTCGACCTATGTTTTGTTTTAATTAATTCACGTGCCAATTTTCATTATTTTTAAAATATTTTTGGGGGATGATGATGTCCTGACCCCACCTTATTTAGTTTAATTTTTCATAATTTTCTATTTATTTGTTATTTTTTAAGTTGACTTGAATTTTCAGTTGACTTCTTTATGATCGATGTTTGACTTAGGGATTGCTTATGACAATTGAAGAGATCTTTTGATCCTCCCTCGTTCATCTCATATGCCATGTATTAGAGGACTTTTACCTTGATTTTATTTGTTCCTTACCTCATTTCCTGATTAAATTATTCAGTGGACCCTTCGTGTGCATATTTTCATTTGTTTGATTCATCTGTTATCTTTTATACATGTTTCTCTCATTCATGCTTTCTATTGCTTGATCATTTAACATGTTCATACTCCCATGCATTGTTTAAATGCTCCATTATTTGATTCTTTGGTTTGATTATATATTGTTTATTTATCTGATCTGATTGATAACTGTTGCCTACTTGTATGATGTATGAGGCATATATTCTTATTGTTTGTCTGCCATGAACAATCCCCATTCATAACAAATGTACCCCTCTCCCATAAAGTGTATAATATTTATTTCTTTATTCCTCTAGTCACCTGTTAATATAAGAATTAAAACGAACATCCGATAACCATTTCAAAATAAGATCAAAAGCTCGATCCAACGTCGAGTAATCATTTTGAAAACTTAACAGAACCAGCACACATTCATCCATCCTCTTGTAAGTCGATTGCCTCAGGCATCGCCATCTACCTGAAAGTCGATTGCCTCCGGTATCGCCATCTACCCTTATCCTTAACTCCTCTCCGCGCTCCATTCGTCGACTCTTATTCCGTTTAGGTAGCACCCATTAGGTAGAACCCTTTGTATGATAACATAGGTAGAATTCCCTTATTCTTTGCATGCTAACATTAGGTAGATGTTCCCCTTTGTAAATCCTAACGCATAGGTTCATATTGCATGACAACTCTAGAGCAGAGCTTCCCCATTTTTAGAACTTCCGTGCGCCTCCGATCTTGTGGCATGTCAGTCCGTTCTATTGCAAAGAGGTAACTGCCTAAGACTCGATTCAGTAAGCTGCGACACCTACTGCTAGGACGTTGAACACAATGCCCACCCTCCTTTGACACAACTGGTGTCCTCTTTTGTAAGTCCATGTTCAGATGGCAATCCTTAACCCCTAGTTAGCCGAACTACATTTTGCTATGATTCTCATTCCAGATGAGATACGTAGGGATAAGACGCGACGTCTTACCGAGCACACTTCTCTTTAACCCATAGGTAGCCGAACTACGTTTTGCTCTGATTCTCATTCTAGATGAGATACATAGGCATAAGACACGATGTCTTACCGAGCACACTTCTCTTTAACCCATAGGCAGCCGAGCTACGAAGACTCTGATTCTCAAACTCATATGAGATACGTAGGCAGTGGATGCGACATCCTTGTGAGTCATTTTCTTTTAACCTTCCTTTTAGTAAATAATACTTTAGATATACCTACACCCCTTAGACTAGAACAACACTTATGAAAAGGGCTCCCTAGGAGTACCTAGGATGTTTTGGGTGCTTAAAACGTTCCCATTGCATAACCAACCCCCTTACCCAGATCTCTGACATTTTTACTAGTTTTTTATTCGATAAAACTTTTAGGTTTTTGTTCGCTTTCTAACCATTCCTTTGGATAAATAGAAGTGTGGTGGCCACTCGACTTGTATGGTTTACCTTGGATTTAGTCAATATCTTTAATGGTAACGAATACCCCGTTACACCAAGCACATTTGATTGTGTCATACTTTATATTTCTTTTGTTTTCTAACCAAAATACTAAAAAATATGTCTATGTATAACCTTGTTTCTTTTCTAGATAGTGTGTGCATCCACCTATGCCCTATCAGGCTCACATCTAGCATTTGAGACCCTTAGTGCAAGGAGATCAATCAAGTAATGGTTCACAATGGTTCTAAACATCATATATGGATCGATGTTCATTATTTATCATTTTGATCAAGAATTCATCAAGAGTTTGAAGCTTGTTTGCCTTGGAAGCCTTAATTCATCTAGGTATCTTGTGTGACTTCCTCACCAAGTTTCTTCAACAATTGGTCAAATATATCAAGGTATACTTCATTATACATAATATTATGCATATATGATCTTCCATGAGTCCCAAAGATAAAGAGAACTTCAAGTTTTCAATTTCAGTCAAAAAAGTTGACCAGAGAAAGTCAACTGGTCAAACCTGGGGTTTCCTAGACCCTATCTCCTACAATATTTGTCATATGAAAGTGATTACAAGACAAACTTTACTCATTATGACATTACACACAACTTTTATGTTGACATCAAGATCTAGTTTTGCTTGGAAAATCGTTTTTTATGGTGAAAGATCATAGGTCATTTTGTTTGTGCCCTAGTTATGAGGTCAACTTCCAAGGAACATAACTTGCTCAATTTTTATGATATGAAGGCCATCCAAGTTTCATGATCAAATTCAAGATGTCTTCTCCAACTTTTATTCTTTGAGAAACTTCAAATTCAACTTTAAAGGGCATGTTCTAAGAAGAAACATTATAGGTCATTTTGGGCCATTACCATTGAACAAGCAATTTCCCTCAACTTCTAAAATGCATAGCTCCCTCATGCCAAATCCAAATGAGGTCAAATTTGTGAAAAAAATGAATAGGGATGAAAGAGCTATAACTTTGGTGAAGAAACCATTTCCATTTGAAGCTCATAGCAAAAGTTATTCAAGTGAGAAGAAGTGGTCATTTGACTTGGTACTTAGAAAAATTTCAATTATGTTTGATTTCTCCAAATTTCACCTCAAAATTCGTCATGATACATTCCCCAAATGGAAAAGTGTTCAACATCAAAGTTGTTCCCCTTGATGCCACCTTTCCAAAAAGTCAAAGATCACTTCATTTGGACAAGATTTGAGGGACTTGCGCATGGTTCCTTTCATAGGTTTGTTTTGGCAAGATTTGAATTCAAATAACCATTTCATATTGCATGCTTACATGTTAATATTTCAGTACTCATTGTGCATGAATTGGAGCAAGATCACATCAGGAATTGGGCCTAAATCAATGCCCATGCATCCATGCACCAAAGTTGCTATAATTTGTAAAGTTTCAAAGTATGTGAAAAGCAACTTGTTATGATATATATACACCACCATTGTAGTCAGAAGGAGGATCCTTGCTTGCCCAAGATTTGAACCATTGCCTCCCTAGCCTCCATTAAAGGAAAAACTTGAAGATTTCACTTGAAATCGAGTTTCAATTCTCCTTCTGTTTTGAGATTGAAACTCCAAGAATCCAAGCCTCTCTTTGATCCATTTCACTTCCTGCAAGCTTCTACTGTCGAGCCAAGCCAAATTAGAAGCAAGATCAATCCATTTTCAAGCTACCCGAAGGTGATTTTTCAGAAACTTTGAGCCTTCGATTCTCTCTCAATTCTTCACCATTCTCTTTGATTTTTGGCTAGCTGAATTCCTACCAATGTAGACAACAAGATTGAGTTGCTTTGAGGTCAAATCGAAGAAACTCATATCATGAACCTCAAATTTCAAATCCATGCATCTTTCGATATACTTGGAATTGGATGAAATTGAGGTCATATTAGAGCTCCTGAGCTTCTTTCCTTTAAAACCATGTCCTTACTTTTCATTCTGGTGATGGTTTATGATGGACCAGTCAGGTGAGGTCCACCAGAGAAGATGACCGGAGCTAGGGCTCCGGTGGTGCGTTGGCACCTTCCAAACCATCTGATCTCTTTAAAATGTTTTAATCTTGGCCCTTGGTTCTGATTACCATTAGTGTGGCGCATTGACTCAGGTCTTTGGTGGAACACATGCGCTTGACCATCGGATCTGCCACCTCAATTAATGAGGGAGATCTGATGGCCTTCATTTTTTCTAATTTCTTTTTATTTTCTAAATTTCCATTTAATCCCTTTATTTTATTTAATTCATAGAAACTTCATTTTATTCCAAAAAATATGGGAATTTCACCAAAAATATTTAAATAATTTTCTCTTCCATATTGTGATTTATAATAATTTTTTGGATTAGTTTTGGTATTTTTCATGAATGAAATGTTTTTGTGCATATTTTTAATTGTTTTAAAATACTTCTGACTTTCTAAAAATTGTGAATTTTTTTGTCTAAGGTCCTTTGACCTTGTTTGACCTAGGATAAATTCCTTGGCCATTTATTTTGTGTTTTTAAGGGATTTGAGGTTTTGTCCAAATTATAATGCATTTTAATTCATTTTTAATGTGATTTTTAATTGGTTAAATGTTTAAAAATTATGTTTAGCCATTTTTATGGTTTTGTGATGTTTGACTTTCTGTTTGGGCCTTGGTCATGGTTGATTTGACTTTTGTTTGATCATAACCATTGGATTTAGGGGATCGATGAAATGTACATTTCATATCCCAAAATGAATGGATGGTATTGATCAAATGAAATTCCTCTCATGATCAATTTGTGTTTCTATTTCCCATTCCCTCTTCATATTCATCCTTATTCTTCCCCATTCCCTCATTGACCAATGAAATCTTCAATGTCTAAATGCTAATTGATTCATCAATGACCTTGTGTTAGATGAATCAATACAAGTCTGACTGAGATAGGTCCTTCCCATTTTCTTTTAGTGTGTGGTATGTTTTAGGAGTTTGGTTCTTTGTACCAAATCTCTAACATGTATTAACACCTATATTTTTATTGCCCGACCTCAGATAGTTGTGACTTTTACATAAGTCCAATTACGATTGCTTAATATAGAACTAAATTTGTCCCTCAAGACATAACATTCTAGTAAGTGAGATTGTAAGTCTCTCATTTTTGATGGCATTGTATGAAAACTTGACCGTTTTTCCTTTCATGAGAGTTAGTGGCATACTTGTTGAATTATCCAAATTGGAGCCCTTCTCATGTAAGATATCTTGGTTTAAGGATTCATACTTGTGAATGAATGGTTGAGTGTTCTCCAAAGAATGACTTAATAAATTAAAATTCACCACTAACATTTGACTAACCATTGACTAACTCTTATTCATCATGCTTTTACTTTCAAGTCATTTACTTTATGCAATTTAAATCTCAGTCATTTATCATTCATTGCCATTTACATTTCATGCAACTTGTTTACATTTCATGCAACTTGTTTACATTCCAGTCCTTTTCACTTTGATCATTTTAGCCATATCTTGTGTTTGTATATATTTGTTTGTGTGTTTTGATTTTGTTTATGGTCTTAGGACCTTAAAATACATAATACAACAAAAACCCTAAAAGATATTTGTTGGATTGTTGGAACTTGATTTGAGCTTTTTAGACTTAGAACTAGGCAACATTCCCTATGCTAAAGGACTTGGCCAATGCCAACACCTGAGATTGGGTTATCCTTGACAGTGCCTTAATCTGAGGCAAGACCTTGGATTTCTTTGATTCATTTGCCACTTTGTCTATGGATTTAATGGTTATTCTATTATTGTCTATGTCTGATGTTTTGTTCTGAGTTTATCAAGGAATATTTCATCTGATACATTGGAAGACACTGAAGACAACTAGCTAATTGGAGTGCTTGCTTGGATTCTGACTATCTTTATTTGATGCCATGACTTTCATTTTATTTTCTTGGATATTTCTTATGCTGGTTACTTGTTAAAATTCCAAAGGAAAATGGGTTTCTATATGAAATTCTTGTTTGTTGGATTGCATCCCATTGGTCTGATCTTTTCAACTCTCAACTTTTAATTTTTGCTTAGGATAACCTCTTTATCTCCTCCCAATCCTTTAATTTTAAAGCTCTCCCTCTTTTAAAAAACTTTCTTTGCTTGTGATTTCAAACTTAAACATGTTTTAAAGATTATAAACTTTGGCCTTATGCCATTGAATTTTTAAACTTCTTTTCTTAAATCAAACTTGTAAATAAACTTAGTTATATTTATTTAAATTTCGAAAGGCAAAAAAGAACTAACAACCCCATCCAAATCTTTGGCCTTTTGTGCCTTTTCATTTAAACTTTTGTTAAAATCAATTCACCAACTTCTTTGAAATTTTTACCACGAACTACGGGGTTTTGATCCCTCATTTTTATGTTGGTACGTAGGCATAAGACCAAAGGTCTTGTCAAACACAAAAAGATAATCAATGAATTATTTTCTCATCCCCACATTCTTTATGTTATCAAACATAATTTAGGCCAAAAACGTATTTGCACACAAAAAAGGGCTTCCTAGGAGTACCTAGAACACTTTGGGTGCTAACACCTTCGCTCTGTGTAACCAACCCCCTTACCTGTAATCTCTGGCATTTTATTGGTTTTGATTTGAAAACTTCTTATCTTTGGGTTTTATTCGTAATTTTCCCTTTTCCTTTGGAAACAATAAAAGCGCAGTGGCGACCCTGGTTTTACAGACGTCAAGTTTATCCATAGCTTGATGGTCATGAATTTACCGATACAGAAATTAAGTGGCGACTTTGCTGGGGAGTAGTCGTTAGTGGGTTTAGCCTACTTTTTTATGTGTATGTTTTTGTATATTTAATGTTTGTATATGTTGTTTGTGTGATATAATTTGTCTGTTGTGCTTGGTGATCTCTGTGTGGTGAGATAAGTTATAACCCGAACTTGAGTGCAATTAAGATAGGAGGATGATATAGTCATGTTTAACTTGAGTGGAGTAGTCCTTAACAAGTTGGATTGAGACCTATCTACTAAATCGATACCTCTTTAGAGTTACTGATGTCACACATGTTATTTTTGGATAGGCATTACTTTCTCTAATTTGGGAGTCCGATAAGCTGAGGACCGTAGAACATTCAACCTAACTTAGCCTATTTAGGACGTAGTGCGGAGACTGTTCAAGTGTAGACTTGATAGCAGTTATTACGTGATACTACACTCAGACGAGTTTCTCTTGAGAATATTATGGGTTGATGAGTCAGTCATCCTAACCTGTAATGTCCGATAGATAAGATCAAGACTCTGGGAACTTTTTAGAATATGATCTACATGTTTTTATCCTTAATACACTCCTTTGGGATGATTCTTAACCTGACTCCATGCTCGTGACTCGTAACAAACCTTTTGATTCTTGGTTGATCCTATCAGTCTTATCAATATCAATGGAACTTGGGTGTTGATAAGGTGAAAACCATAATCCACCAAAATGGATGATTAATCTTGGTGATGACTTGATCCATCCCTTGACCACTGTTTGTATTTTCTTTGTGTGTGATTGTTGCATTCAGGGGTTCATGCGCATCATGACATTCATCATAGAAGAATAAATTTCAAGGAAACTAAGGTCTTATTTGCAAATATTTTCAGACCATGGATTAGGGATGAAGGAACACTAAGAAGTACAGTTTCAGATGTCCTGATTTGAAAGAGTTAAGGAAACTGTTATCCTTTGTATTAGATCCTTTAGACTTCAAGCAACGTCATGGGAAGCTTTTGTCTGGGTTATCTATTGATGTGGTTGAAGGACTTCTGAGTGTTTTGGTGCAATTCTATGACCCTCTCTATCGGTTCTTCACTTTTTCTGGCTATCAGCTTGTGTCTACATTGGAGGAGTATGCCCATCTCTTGGGTATACCCGTGTATAACAAGGTACCTTTCAATGGATTAGAGGAGATTCCTAGATCTCATATTATAGCTGAAGCTCTTCAACTGAAGAAATCTGAGATTGATTCTCATTTGGTGAAGAAAGGAGGTAGTCTTGGCTTGACTTTTTAGTTCCTCATTGGTAGAGCTACTGTTTTCGCACAGGCCGTTAGCATGGGTGCTTTTGAAGCTATCTTTGTTTTTCTCATTTATGGCTTGGCCTTGTTCCCTAACATTCACAGTTTTATTGATGTTAACGCCATTAGAATTTTCTTGATCGAGAATCCTCTTCTGACTCTGTTGAGTGACATGTACTTCTCTATGCATTTGAGGAATTCTAAAGGTGGTGGGACTATTGTGTGTTGTGTTCCTCTTCTGTACAAGTGGTTTATTTCGCACTTGCCTCAAACACCTACTTTTTTGGAGAACAAACAATGTCTACGGTGGTCTCAGAGACTCGTGTCTCTAACTAATGATGATATTGTTTAGTATGATTCTGCATTGGGTAGCTTGGATATTATTGATAGTTGTGGTGATCTCTCTAATATACCTCTCATTGGTACACAAGGAGGAATCAACTATAATCCTGTTTTGGTCCGTCTTCAACTTGGGTTCCCCTTAAGAGATAAGCCTAATAACGTTCAGTTAGAGGGTCAATTCTATCAGGAGGGTAGAGATCCCTAACATTTGAAGAGTAGGATGGTGCATGCTTGGAATAATGTGCATAGGAGGGGAAGATCCTACCCTGGTCCATGCAACTGTGTAGCTTTGGAAGCTTACACTATTTGGGTGAAGAAGAGAGCGTTGGAGATGAAGATGTCGTACGCTTGTGAAAGACCTATGTCTTTGATTGTGGCTGAGCCATCAACTCTCCCTAACCAAGATGTAGAGGAGTTGGAAGACGCACTTGCTAAGATGAAGCAAGATAAAGATATGTGGGAAGAGTGGTTCCATGCTTTGAATCGAAAGCATGAAGAGTTGCAACTTGAGTCGAAAGACAAATATGCGTTTATTGAGATTATTAAAGACCGTGTTGTGAAGAGACAGAGAGAGCCATAAGATTTATCTTCCTCGAGCATGCCTCCACCTTCCGGTGTTTGGAAGAAGATTGTTGATCAGCTTGTCCTTGAGAAGGCTCAGATGAAGACATCCTTTGAGTCAAAGATTCGACGCATCCACATGAAGTATGCTCCCATAGCCAGATCATCTGATATAGTTCCTAGGGATCCTTAGGATGAAAGTTTCCTTTTCTCTTATATTTGTACTTTGGTTTATGAAATTATACTTAGTGTAATTCTTCCAAAATTTTATGAATTACAAGAGATTTTATGGTCAGTTGGAGTATTATTGTTGATTATTATTATATTTGCAAGTAAGACTTCATATGTTCCTTGAAATTAAAAACAATAAAAAATATTGCATTTCATGCATCATTTGCATAACAAGGTTCTTCCGACAGGTGTCTTATCAGTTCTTCTTCTGCGTATCAGCCAAGCTGACTCATCACTACAACACTCGAGCTAATCGACTGCGAAGAATGGGGCATCTAGAGCAAGAGAATATAGAGCTGAAGGATAAGACCTCTAGACTTACGGTGTTGATGGAGTTTGTCATAGCTGCTCAGAACCAACAGTCACCATCTCCTACAACTCCTCCTTAGAGGACTGTCATCTCAGAGATTATTTCTTCAACTGTTCCTATGGCGGCTATCCAATCTGTTCCCACTATGCCTGCTGGATTACCTTGGGGAATGCCACCAAATTTCGTGCCCGAAGAGTATGCGTCCACTTTTGTTTCTCTGTCGGTATCTAGCCCGGTCATGTCAGTACCTCCTCCTATTGTTCATACTCTTCCTTGCATTGAGGAAACGATCTACCACTCCGAGTCATTTGAAGGTCCAGACGTGTATGAGAAGATGGATGAAATGAAGGATCAATTTCCTGAGATGCACAAGGAATTAAAAACTCTAATAGGAAAGGACTTATTTGGCAAGAGTGCTGCTAAACTATGCTTAGTTCCCAACGTCAAAATTCCGATGAAATTCAAGGTCCCAGACTTTGAAAAATACAAAGGGAACACCTGTCTGTTGATCCATCTTGTTATGTATGCTAGGAAAATGTCTACTCGAACTGATAATGATCAGCTGCTAATTCACTACTTCTAGGAGAGTCTGACTGAAGTCGCCCTGAGATGGTATATGGGCCTGAACAGTGCTAGCATCCGTACTTTCAATGACTTGGGTGAGGCCTTTGTCAAGTAGTATAAGTACAATATTGATATGACGCCAGATAGAGATCAGTTGAGGTCGATGTCTCAGAAGGACAAGGAGACATTCAAAGAATATGCCAAGAGATGGAGAGAGTTTGCTGCTCAGATCAGTCCACCCTTGGAAGAAAATGAGATGACCAAGATCTTCTTGAAGATGTTGACTTCATTTTGTTATGAACATATGATTGCAAGTTCCCCCAATGATTTTACTGAGATGGTAAACATGGGGATGAGACTAGAGGAAAGAGTATATGAAAGGCGTCTGCCCAAAGATGAAGCGTCAACTAGCAAGAAATATGGTGGGAGTTTTTCTAATAAGAAGGAAGGAGAGGCTAATGTAGTGTCAAGAGGGAGGCAGCGGAGGCCTCATGTGAGGAAAAGTTCCCAATCCCGTCAGCATCAACACCAAGTTTCTTCAGTGATTCCAGCTTTTCCCAATAATTCAACCAATCAATCAGTTCCAATTCAACAACAACAACCACAACAACCATGACAGAGAACCAATTACAACAACGACAATCATCAGCAAAATTTTGAGAGGAAGAAGGTCTCTTTTAACCCTATTCCTTTGACGTAGGCAAAGTTGTACCCGTCTTTGGTACTCAAGAATCTTATTTAGCCAAGAAACCCTTCACAAACTCCTGAGCCACTGCCATGATGGTTCAAGCCTGATCTTTGTTGTGCTTTTCACCAGGTAGCCCCTAGTCATGATATAGAGAACTGTTACCGTTTGAAGTATGAAGTTCAGAAGCTTGTGAAAAGTGGTATGGTGTCCTTTGATGATAAAGCTCCAAATGTGAAAGCCAATTTGTTGCCTGTTCATGGTAACACTTCTATCAACATGGTGGACGACTGTCCGGGGAATTTTAGAGTTTTTGATGTGAGGCATATCCGTAGATCTTTGGTGGAAATCCATAAAGCTCTGTGTTTGATTAGTGATTGTGAACATGGTCGTGATGGTTGTGTCATTTGAAGTCTGAACCCTATAAGAGCCCAATTTTAACCCTAGGATCCCTCATGCAATTTCATCATATGCATTAGCATTGTGATCATACCTTGTCATCCTCCTTACCCCTCTTTCATTGGGTTTATTTTGGGAGAGATCACCAAGCACCATGTGATTGTATCAAACTTGTATTTTATCATTCCACTAACCAAAATACCAAAAATATGTCTTTGTATTTGCCTAACTCTTTTGTAGGTAGGGCATGATCATCAAAATTTATCAAGTTCATATCTAGGGTTTAAGACCCTCATGGCTACAAAAAGCACAATCAAAGATTGATCCACAATGTATCAAAGAATCATATATGAGTCCCATTGATCTCTACATGTTATATTGATCATGTATTCTTCAAGAGTTTGGAGGTGATTTGCCTTGGAAACCCTAGTTTGATTAGGTATCTTGAGTAACTTCTCCAACAAGCTATCTCACCAATTGATGAAATATCTCAAGGGACACTTCAAAATTCATCATATTATGCATATATGATCTACCATGAGCCTAAAAAGTCAAGAGAATTGAAGGATGGCAGGTTGGTTGATGGTGGTTGGCCAGATGGATTCATCTAATCAAAACTGGGTCTCCCTAGACCCTATCTCCTACAATTTTCACCATATGAAAATGATTCCAAGAGAAAAGTTATTCTAAATGACATTCCAAACAACTTTTATGTTGATACCTAGAGCTAGTTTTTCTTGTAAAATCATTTTCTATGTTGAAACATTATAGATCATTGTGTCTAAACCCTCATTTGATAGTCAACTTCCCAAGGCCATAACTTGCTCAATTTGTATGAGATGAAAGCTTTCAAAGTTGCACAATCAAATTCAGGATGTATACTTCAAGGTTTATATTTGGAGTGAGAGATAATTCAACTTTTATGAGCATGTGATATGAGGATACATTATAGGTCATTTTTTACCTATACCATTGAGCAAGTGATTTTTCCAAACTTAAAAAATGCATAAATCTATTATTCTAAATCCAAATGACATGAAATTGGTGACCATTTTGAAGGTTTTTGAAATATCTACAACTTTGGTGAATACACTTTTCTCATTTAAGGCTCACATAAAAAGTTAAGCAAGACGGAATATTGAGATATATGGCTTGACACTTAGAAAAAATTTCAACATGTTGAAATTTCCAAACTTCCACCTCAAAGTTCACCATGATCCAAGCTCCAAATGGAAAACTGTTCAACATCAAACTTGTTCCCCTTGATCTAAGCTTTCCAAAGAACCTATGTTCATGGATTTTTAATGAGGTTTGCTAGGTCTGCACATGGCTTTAACAGAGATACATGATTGGAAGAAATCAAATGCCAAAAATCACATTTCACATTGCCTTGACATCCAAGCCTCATTTGAACTTCAGAATATATGCAAGTGGATCAAATTGGATTGCTTCATGGGCCTGTACACGCCCATGCAAGCTTGTGCTTTATGAAATGTCCAAATTTAGCAATTTTTCAAGTGTGTAAATATCAGTCCCAATTGCTATAAATACAAGCCCTTGGAGCTCAATTCAAACAGATCTTGCACACAAGCTTTTCCCACCAATTGAAACCCTCACATTTCAAAGGAAAACCTGATAATTTTAAACTTGAAAATTGAATTCGAATCTCACTACTTGGAGATTCAAGAACTCCAGGATCCAAAGCTTTGTACCATTGCAAAACCTCTCCTGCAAGCTTCTCAAGTGTGATCAGATCAAGTTTGAAGCAAGCAACATCAAGTTCTGCACAACATTGAAGGTAAATTTCAAAAAACTTAATCTCTTCGATTCTCACTCAATTCTCATTAATTCTCTTGGATCTTTGGTTGTCTGAAGTCCTACCAATGTAGGCAAGAAGAATGAGTTGATTTGAGGTCAAATCGAAGCAACTCACTTGTCACACCTCAAAATTCAACTCCTCATATCTTTTTATATATTTAGAGTTAGTTGAAATTGAGGCCAGATTCGTGCTCTACGCCATTTTTCCTTTCAGATCATGTCCTCTTTTTTTTTGTTTTGGTGATGGTTAAGGGTGGACCAGCCTGGTGAGGTCCACCAAAGAAGAAGACCGGAGCTCAGACTCCGGCGGTGTGTTGGCACGTCTTCCAGCCACATGATCCATTCAAATTGTTTTAATCTTAGGCGTTGGTTTTAATTACCACGAGTGTGGCGCGCTGACTAGGTTCCATCATGGAAGGCGCGCTTGTGTCCACTTGATCTACCACCTCAATTAATGAGGGCGATCAAGTGGCTCACGTTTTTTTGATTTTTTGATTTTTGTTTTAATTCATTTGATTTTCATTAATTCATATTAATTTTAATATTGATCCAAAAAATCTTAGAGTTTCACCAAAATTTTTTGAATAAATTCCTCTTTCATATTCTGAATTAAAATTATTTTTTGGATCAGTATTAATATTTTTCATGATTTAATTGATTTTGTGTTTATTTTTAATTGTTTAAAAATACTTTTAAGTCTTTAAAAATTCTGAAATTTTTTCTCCAAGGTCCTTTGACTTTGTTTGACCTATGATAAATCTCATGGCCATTTGTTTGGTGTTTTGATGAGGTTTTAGGAATTTGACAGACCATATTTAATTTCAATGCATTATTTTAGTATTTTATAATTGAATAAATGCCAAATAATTATGTTGACCTCTTGTGATGGTTTGTGTAAGTTTGACTTGTGTTGTTGGGCCTTGGTCAAGGTTGATTTGACTTTGATAGGTTAATATCATTGGATTTAGGGGATTGATGGAATGTACATTCCATCTCCCAAAATGAATGAATGATATTATTTTGGTAAAAGTCCTCCTTTGACCAATTTGAGTTTTGATCCATTCCCCTCCCTCTTCATCTAATTACCCTTCTTTATGCATCCATTTCATTTGGCCTATGATATCTCAAAGTCCTAAAGCTAGTTGATTGAAAAATCACCATGAGTATGGATGAGATTAGACCATCTCTTTTGCATATTCTTTTTGTGTGTGGTATGTTTCATGAGCATAGTCCATTATACTATGTCTCTAACATGCATTAACACCAAAATTCTATTGCCCGACCTCAAATAGTTGTGACTTCTACATAAGTCCAATTACGTTTGCTTAACATAGCGCTAAATTTTTGACACAAAAAGGCATAACATTCTAGTTAGTGAGATTGTAAGTCTTCCCTCTTTCATGGTATTGTGTGGAAACTTGGCCTATTTTCCTTCCTTTGGAAGATGTCTTGGCTCAAGGATTCATGCTTGTGATAAGTGGGTTGAGTGTTATCCAAAGAATGACTTAAAAAAAAGCAAAAGCAAAATAATAATAACTTCTAACTTATTAATAACTAACATTTAATTTCTAGTCCTTTATTTTAATGCATTTTAATTTTTTTAAGTTCTATTCATTTGCCATTATTCATACCATTCTAATTGTTTATGTTAATGTCATTTCCCTTTGTCCATTTGAACCATATTGTGTGATATATCTTGATTGTGTATATTTTTGTTTGTTTGTATGGTCTTTGACCATTAATGTACATAATAATAACAAAAACCCTAAAAAACTTTTGTGTGGACTGTTGACTTGATCTTGGACAATTGGACTTAGAATCTAGGTAACCAACCTATGCAATAAGAATTGGCCAATGCCAAATTTTGTGAAACCAAGTGCTTGCAGTTTGAAATTTCATCTGATACATCTTTGAAGATCCATTTGAGTTCATCTGCAACATGATCACTATGAAGCTGTTATTTTGAACCTATGACTTGTGGAACTCATCTGCTACATAGGACAATTTGAAGAAGATTATGGAGTGGCTAAATCTTAGATGGGGCCATCTTTATTTGCTTCCTTGCTCTTCAAGTTAATATTATATGCATTGTTTGTTGCTTGATTCTAATATCCAAGGAAATTTGGGATTTCTAAATGGCATTCTTGCATATTGGATTGCTACCCATCGGTCAGGTCTTTTCAACTCTTAACTTTTAATTTTGTGCATAGGATTAGTCTCTTCATCTCCTCCCCATTTCTTTAATTTTAAAATCTCTCCCTCCTTTCAAAAACTTCTTTGTTTGAACTTGTTATTTTCAAAATTTTGACCACTTTGCAAACTAGAAACTTTGGCCTTATCCCATTGCATTTTCAAACTTCTTTTCCTAATCAAACTTGTAAATAGACTTAATTATACTTGACCTAAACTTTCAAAAGCCAAAAAAGAACTAACTCATTCAAACCATTTTGTAGGCCTTTGTGCCTTTCAAACTTAATTTTTGTTAAAAGCAATGCACCCACTTTGAAATTTGTATCACGAATTATGAGGTTTTGATCCCTCATTTTTATGGTGGTACGTACGCACAAGTCCAAAGGTCTTATTAAATACACAAATATAATTAATGAATTTTTTTCTCATCCCCCAATTCTATTTGTTTGTAAACATCACTTTATACAAAATACATATGCACCCAAAAAAGGGCTCCCTAGGAGTACCTAGGACACTTTGGGTGCTAACACCTTCCCTTTTTGGTTTTGTTAGTACTTTTTCCCTTTTTCCTTGGAAACAATAAAAGTGCGGTGACGACTCTTTTTCTTTGATGTCTTGCTTAGCGATAGCTTGATGATCATGAATTTACCGCTACAAAAATTAAGTGGCGACTCTGCTGGGGAGTAGTCTCCAGTGCGTTTAGCCTACTTTTTTGTGTGTATATAATTGTATATATGTGATGTATGTATATTTGTTTGTGTGATATAATCTACTTGTTGTGCTTAGTGATCTTTGAGTGGTGAGATAAGTTCTAACCCGAACTTGAGTGCAATTAAGATAGGAGGATGGTATAGTCATGTTCGACTTGTGTGGGGTTGTCCTTAACAAGTTGGCTTGAGATCCATCTGCTCAGTGGAGACTCTTTTGGATTTGGAAATGTCACACAAGTATTTGTGGTTAGGCATTACTATCTCTAATTTGGGTCTGAGAAGCTGAGGACCATAGAAAATTTACCCCCACTTGGCCTATTTAGGACGTAGTGCAGGGACTATTCATGTGTAGACTTGATAACAGTTGGTACACGATACTACATTCAGACGAGTTTCTCTTGAGAATATTATGGGTCGATGAGTCAGTCATCTTAACCTGTAATATCAGATAGATGGAATTAAGACTCTGGGAACTTTTTAGAACATGATCTACAAGTTTTATCCTTAGTTCACTCCTCTGGGATGGTTCTTACCCAAACTCCATGCTCGTGACTTACAAGAAACCCTTGATTCTTGGTTGATCCAATCAAGTCTTGTCAATATCAATGGAACTTGGGTGTTGATAAGGTGAAAACCATAATGCACCAAAATGGATGATTAATCTTGACAATGACTTGATTCATCCCTTGACCTTTGTTTGTTTGCCTTGTGTGTGATCTCTTATTTGTGATTGTTGCATCCATGCATTCATGCGCATCATAACATTCAACACACGAAAATTTCAAGGAACTGAGGTATTATTTGCAAATATTTTCAGACCATGTTTAACACCCCAATTTTTACGCTAAGATCCCTCATGCAATTTCATCATAAGCATTGGCATTGGGATCATGACTTGGCATCCTCCTTACCCCTCCTTCATTGGGTTTGTTTTGGGAGAGATCACCAAGCACTTTGTGATTATATTATACTTTTATTTTATCATTCACTAACCAAAATACCAAAAATATGTCTTTGTATTTGTCTAACTCTTTTGTAGGTAGGGCATGATCTCATTGATTCATCAAGTCCACATCTAGGGTTTGAGACCCTCATGAACAAAGAGCACAACCAAGAATTGATTCAATAATGGTTATGATCATCATATATGAGTCCCAATGATATCTACATGTTATAAATGATCAAGTTTTCTCCAAGAGTTTGAGGGTGATTTTCCTTGGAAGCCCTAGTTTGACTGGTTATCTTGAGTAACTTCTCCAACAAGCTATCTCACCAATTGATCAAATTTCTCAAGGGACACTTAAAAATTCATTATCTTATGGATATATGATCTACCATGAGCCATGAAAGTCAAGAGAATTCGAAATTAGCAAGTTGGTTGATGGTGGTTGACTAGATAAATTCATCTGTTCAAAACTGGGTCTCCCTAGACTCTATCTCCTACAATTTACCCCATATGAAAATGATTCCAAGATAAAACTTACTCTAAATTACATTCCAAAAAACATTCATGTTGAGACCTAGAGCTATTTTTGCTTGGAAAATCATTTTCTATGTTGAAAAATTATAGGTCATTTTGTCTAAACCCTAATTTGAAAGTCAACTTCCGAAGGCCATAACTTGCTCAATTTTTATTAGATGACGGATTTACAAGTTGAAAAATCAAATTCAATATGTCTACTTCAACTTTGATGTTTGGAGTGGGAGCTAATTAAACTTTTTTGAGCATGTGATATGAGGCTACATTATAGGTCACTTTTGACCTATACCATTGATCAAGTGATTTTTCCAAACTTCAAAAATGCATAACTCTATCATTTCAAATCCAAATGACATGAAATTGGTGACCATTTTGAAGGTCTTTGAGAGAGATAATACTTTGATGAAAACAGTTTTCTCATTTGAAGCTCATATAAAAAGTTAAGCAAGGTGGAATATTGAGACATAAGGCTTGACACTTAGAGAATTTTTGATATGTCAAATTTTTCGAAACTTCCACCTCAAATTTATACAAGTTCCAAACTCCAAATGAAAAGGTATCGAACATCAAATTTGTTCTTCTTGATCTCACCTTTCCAAAGAGCTCAAATTCATTCATATTGGATGAGAAATGCATAGGCTGCGCATGGCTTAAACAGGCTGATATCATTTCGCATGGATCAATCTTCAAGCATCAATATACATATGCCTTGCAATCCAAGCCTACTTCAACATATCTGATCTTCAATTATGGACTTCAAACCATCATTTCATGGGCCTATGCACACCCATGCAGCATTACATTACATTTGCCAAATTTGGAAAGTGAAAGAGAGTGTGAAATTATCAACCAATTCAGCTATAAATAGATCTTCAATTGCATAGAAATGAACACACCTTTGCGCCAGCTTTGATCCCCCATTGAAAACCCTTCACTCTCAAAGGATAAACCTGATAAATTCATTTGAATTTGAGCTTGAATCTCCACTGTTTTGGAATTCAATTCTCCAGGAATCCATCGGTTCTAAACCTTTCCATTCTCTTCCTGCAAGCAAGTGGAGTGAGTCCAAGCACAAGCAAGATCAAGATCCATCGAGTTCAGACCTCCATAGAAGGTATTTTGCAAAAAATTTAAACTTTTCGATTCTCTTAAATTCTTGCTCAATTCTATTGATTCTTTGGTTGTCTGAATACCAATATAGGCAACAAGATTGAGTTGCTTTGAGGTTAAATCGAAGCAACTCAGTTCATGTACCTCAATTTTTAATTCCACATATCTCTCGATATACTTGGAATGGGAATGAACGAAGGTCAGATTCGAGCTCAGTGCCATTTTTTCTTTAAGATCATGTCCTTGTTTCTCTTTTTGGTGATGGTTCATGTTGACCAGTCCAGTGAGGTTCACTGGAGAAGATGGCCGGAGCTCTGGCTCCGGCGATGACTTGGCCAACCTCTAAACCACATGATCCTCCTCTCACGTTTTAATCCTGAGTGTTGATGTTGATTACCATATTTGCCACGCAGTTGACTCACGTCCATGTGGAATGCACGTTTTGGATCATCAGATCTGCCACGTCAATTAATGAGGGAGATCTGATGGTCCACGTATTTTAGAATTTTAAAATTTTTGTTTTATTTGCATTTTCTTCAATAATTCATGATAAATTCAATATTGATCCAAAATATATGGGACTTTCACCAAAAAAATTCAAATATTTTTCTCTTTCATATTCTGAATTAAAATTATTTTTTGGATCATTAGTAGTATTTTTCATGAATTAATTGATTTTGCATTTGTTTTTAATTGTTTAAAAATATTTTTTAAACTCCAAAAATTATGAATTTTTTTCTCCAAGGTCATTTGATCATGTTTGACCTATGATAAATCTCATGGCCATTTCATTTGTGTTTTGATGAGATTTTAGGAATTGGACAAAACATATTTGATTTAAATGCATTATTTTATTATTTTTAATTGAATAAATGCCAATTAAATTTTGTTGACCATTTATATCGACTTGTATGAGTTTGCTTATTGTTGTTGGACCTTGGTCAAGGTTGATTTGACTTTGTCAAGTTAATATCATTGGATTTAGGGGATTGATGGAATGTACATTCCATTTCCCAAAATGAATGAATGATATTAATTTAATAAAAGTCCTCCTTAAACCAATTTGTGATCTCATTCATCCCCTTCCCACTTCATCTCATTCCTCTTCTTAATTCATTCATTTCATTTGGCCTATGACATCTCAAAGTCCTAATGCTAGTTGTTTGACAAAATTGACATGAGTATGGATGAGATTAGGCCACACTTTTTTGCATATTCTTTTTTTTTGTGTGGTATGTTTCACGAGCATAGTCCATTATACTATGTCTCCAACATGTATTAAAACCAAGATTCTATTACTCGGTCCAAATAGTTGTGACTTCTACATAAGTCCAATTACGATTGCTTAATATAGAGCTAAATTTGTGACATAAAAGGCATAAGCATTCTAGTTAGTGAGATTGTAAGTCTCCCCTCTTTCATGGTATTATGTGGAATCTTGGCCTTCTTTCCTTCCTTTGGAATATGTTTTGGTTCAAGGATCCATGCTTGTGATAATTGGGTTGAGTGTTCTCCAAAGAATGTCTTGAAAAGCAAAAGCAAACAAAACTAACCTCTAACTTACTAACTATTAACTTTTAACTCCAAGCCTTTACTTTAATGCAATTTACTTTTTTCACTTTATATCATTTGCCATTATACATATCATTCTAATTGTTAATGTTAATGTAATTTTCACTTTGTCCATTTGGACCATATTGTGTGATATATTTTGTTTGTGTTACTTTTTTTGTTTGTGTGGTCTTTGACCATTAATGTACATAATAATCATAAAAACCCTAAAAAAATCGAGTGGACTGTTGGTTTGATCTTGAGCAAAGGACTTAGAATTTAGGCAACTTCCCTAAGCTAAAGGACTTGGCCAATGCCAATTTGTTGAAGAACCAAATGCTTGCAATTTGAACTTCATCTGATACATCTTTGAAGATCTCTCTAAGATTCATCTGCAACATGATCATTGTAAAGCTGTTATTTTGAACCCGTGACTTATGGAATTCCTCTTTTACATGGGTTATTTCTGAAGAAGATCATGGAATGGATAACCTTGGATGAGGCCATCTTTATTTGATGCCTTGCTCTTCAAGATAATATAATTGTGCATTTGTGTGCTGCTTAATTCTAAAAGTCCAAGGGAATTCTGGGTTTCTATTGACATACTTGCCTATTGGATTGCTACCCCATTTGGTCAGATATTTTCAACTCTAAACTTTTAAATTTTTGTGCATAGGGTAGTCTCTTCATCTTCTCCCCATTTCTTTAATTTCAAAATCTCTCCCTCCATTTTCAAAATCTTCTTTGTGTGAACTATTTTTGTTCTAAACTTTGACCATTTTTGCAAAAAGATAGAAACTTTGGCCTTATGTCATTGCATTTTCGAACTTATTTTTTTAAATCAAACTTGTAAATAAACTTAACTATACTTGACTTAAACTTTCAAAAAAATCCAAAAAGAACTAACTCATTCAAACCATTTTAGGCCTTTGTGCCTTTCAAACTTAAACTTTGTTAAAATCAATGCATCCATTTTGAAATTTGTAGCACGAATTACGAGGTTTTGATCCTTTATTTTTATGTTGGTACATAGGCACCAGACCTAAGGTCTTGTCAAACACAAAAAATATAATCAATGAATTCTTTCCTCATCCCCCCATTCTATTTGTTTGTAAACATCACTTTGTATAAAATACATATGCACACAAAAAGGGCTCCCTAGGAGTACCTAGGACACTTTGGGTGCTAACACCTTCCCTTTGTGTAACCAACCCCCTTACCTGTGATCTCTGACTTTTATTAGTTTTTATTTTAAAACTTCTTCTTATTTGGGTTTTGTTCATACTTTTTCCCTTTTCCCTTGGAAATAATAAAAGCGCGATGGCGACTCTTGTTAATTGATCTCTAGCTTGTCAATAGCTTGCTGATCATGAATTTCCCACTACAGAAATTAAGTGGCGACTCAGCTGGGGAGTAGTCTCCAGTGGGTTTAGCCTAGTTTTTGTGTGAATATATTTGTATATATGTGATGTTTGTATATATGTGATGTTTGTATATATGTATGTGTGATATAATCTTCTTGTTGGGCTTGGTAATCTCTGAGTGGTAAGATAAGTTCTAACCCGAACTTGAGTGCAATTAAGATAGGAGGATGGTATAGTCATGTTCGACTTGTGTGGAGTAGTCCTTAACAAGTTGGCTTGAGACTGATCTGCTCAGTGGAGACTCCTTTGGATTTGGAAATGTCACACAAGTATTTATGGTTAAGCATTACTATTTCTAATTGGGTCTGAGAAGCTGAGGACCTTAGAACATTTAACCCATCTTGGCCTATTTAGGATGTAGTGCGGAAACTGTTCAAGTGTAGACTTGATAACAGTTGTTACGCGATACTACACCTAGACGAGTTTCTCTTGAGAATGTTATGGGTCGATGAGTCAGTCATCTTAACCTGTAATATCCGATAGATGGAATTAAGACTCTGGGAACTTTTTAGAACATGATCTACATGTTTTTATCCTTAGTTCACTCCTTTATGATGGTTCTTACCCAGACTCCATGCTCGTGACTTGCAACAAACCCTTGAATCTTGGTTGATTCAATCAAGTCTTGTCAATATCAATGGAACTTGGGTGTTGATAAGGTGCAAACCATAATCCACCAAAATGGGTGATTGATCTTGACAATGACTTGATTCATCCCTTGACCTTTGTTTGCCTTTTGTGTGATCCCTTATTTGTGATTGTTGCATTCATGCACTTATGCGCATCATAACATTCATCACATGAAAATTTCAAGGAACTAAGGTATCATTTGCAAATATTTTCAGACCATGGATTATGGACGAAGGAACACTAAGAAGTACAGTTTCAGATGTCCCGACTTGAAAGAGTTAAGGAAGCTAGCATCTTTTTTATTAGATCCCTTGGACTTCAAAAAACATCATGAGAAGCTTCTATCCATCTTGTCTGTTGATGTAGTTGAAGGACTCTTGAGTGTATTGGTGCAGTTCTATGATCCTCTCTACCATTGTTTCACTTTCCCAGATTTTCAACTTGTGCCTACCTTGGAGGAGTATTCTCATCTTTTGGGGATACCTGTTTCTAGTAGAGTGCCTTTTAGTGGATTGGAGGAGATTCCCCGGTCTAGTAGTATTGCTGAAGCTCTTCACTTAAAGAAGTCTGAGATAGAGGCTCATTGGGTGAAGAAAAGAGGGTTATTTGGGTTGCCATTTGTTTTCCTCATCAAGGAAGCTACCACTTTTTCTCAAGCTGGTAGTGTGGACGCTTTTGAAGCTATCTTTGTGTTGCTCATCTATGGATTAGCTTTGTTCCCTAACATTGACAGTTTTGTTGATGTTAACGCCATTAGACTTTTCTTGATTGGGAATCATGTGCCTACTTTGTTGGGTGATATGTATTTCTCTTTGAATTTAAGGAATTCTAAAGGTGGTGGAACGATCGTCTATTGTATTCCTCTTCTATACAAGTGGTTTATTTCGCACTTGCCTCAGACGCCTGCTTTTGTGGAGAACAAACAATATCTAAGATGGTCTCAGAGACTTATGTCTCTCACTAATGATGATATAGTTTGGTACGATCCGTCCTTAAGCATCTTGGAGATTATTGATAATTGTGGTGAATTCTCTAATGTGCCTCTCATTGGTACACAAGGAGGAATTAACTACAACCCTGCTTTGGCTCGTCGTCAACTTGGGTTCCCCTTGAGAGACAAATCTAATAATACTTTGTAAGAAGGTCTTTTCTATCAAGAGGGTAAAGATTCCCAACATTTGAAGCAGAAGATTATGCATGCTTGGCATAATGTGCATAGGAAAGGAAGATCCGAGCTTGGTCCGCGCAATTGTGTAGCTTTGGAAGCTTACACTCTCTGGGTGAAGAAGAGAGCTATGGAGTTGAAGACACCTTATCCTTGTGAAAGACCTATGTCTATGGTTGTGGTTGAGCCATTAACTCTCCCTAACCAAGATGTAGAGGAGTTGGAAGACGCGCTCGTCAAGATGAAGCAAGAGAAGGATATGTGGGAAAAGCGTTTTCGTGCTTTGAGCAAGAAGCATGAAGAGTTGCAGTTGGAGTCTAAGGATAAAGATGCACTGATTGAGCTACTTGAAGACCGAGTGACGAAGAGACAGAGAGAGTCAGAGGTTTCATCTTCTAGCATGCCTCAGCCTTCCGTTGCTTGGAAGAAGATTGTTGACCAGCTTGTCCTCGAGAAGACTCAGATGAAGGCTTCTTTTGAGATCGAGATCCGTCGCATTCGAAGGAGGTACGCGCCTTCATCCAGATCTTCTGACATCGTTGTTAGGGATCCTTAAGATGACTAGTCTCCTTTTCTCTTGTATCTTTTTATTTTGGTTTCTGAAATTGTACTTAGTGTAATCCTTCCAATTTATATAAATAAAAAGAGATTTTTGGTCATATCAAATTGTTGCAATTTCCATTTAAATATATATATATATATATATATATATATATATATATATATATATATATATATATATATATATATATATATATTTGCACCGGTACAACATCAGGGCCAATCATCAGAAAATTATGGAACACCTAGAGCAAGAGAACCAAGAGCTGAAGCACGAGATTGCCCGACTGATTGCCATGATGGAGTCAGTTCTTGCTGCTGAAAGTCAAGCTTCTCCAACACCTGAAACTCCTCCCGCGAGGACTGTCACTACAGAAGTGGTTACCTCTACCGTGCCTGCTCCTACCGTCCACTTCGCGCCAAACCTGCCTGCCGGATTCCCGTGGGGAATGCTGCCCAACTTTGTGCCAGAAGGCTTTGTGCCTACCATTGCTTCCATGCCGGCATCTATCCCGGTCATGTCCGTGCCACCTCCAGTTGTGCACACTTTGCCTCGTGTAGAGGATATCATCTATCATTCCGAGCCGTCTGAGGGTCTGAATGTTTATGAGAAGATGGACGAAATGAAAGACCAATTTCTTGAGCTGCACAAGGAATTGAAGACGCTGAGAGGTAAAGACCTGTTTGGGAAGAGTGCTGCCAAGTGATGCTTAGTACCCAATATAAGAGGAATTCTTCTCTACTCAGTCATCTTGTGATGTATGCTCGCAAGATGTCGACTCAGACAGATAATGACCAATTGCTTATTCATTACTTCCAAGATAGTCTGACAGGTGTTGCACTCCATTGGTATATGGGGTTGGACAGTGCAAGCATCCACACTTTCAATGACCTAGGTGAGGCTTTTGTGAAGCAATACAAGTACAATATGGACATGGCGCCGAATAGAGACCAGTTGAGGTCTATGTCTCAAAAAGACAAAGAAACATTCAAGGAGTACGCGCAGAGATGGAGGGAGTTGGCTGCCCATATCACTCCTCCTTTGGAGGAGAAAGAGATGACAAAGATCTTTCTAAAAACCATGAGTTCATTTTATTATGAACGCATGATCGCCAATGCCCCCAGTGATTTTACCGAAATGGTAAATATGGGGATGAGACTTGAAGAAGGGGTCCGTGAAGGACGTTTGTCAACAGATGAGGCGTCAACGAGTAAGAGGTATGACAGTAGTTTTAGCAAGAAGAAGGACAGTGAAACAAATGCAATAGTGGGAGGCAGAGGAGGCCTCGGATCAGAAGAAATCCACCACCCCGTCAACATCATCATCATCATCAAATATCTTCCGTCACTCCATTATTTTCTAATCAACAAACAACATAAATTCAACAACAACAACAAAATCAACGTCAACAACAACAACCGAGGAACCTACCGCAGATCCCAAAACCACTTCCTTGGTGGTATAAACCTGAGCTTCGTTGTGCTTTTCATCAGGGTGCACCTGGGCATGACATTCAAAACTGCTATCCATTGAAATATGAGGTTCAAAAGCTTATGAAGAGTGGTATGGTGTCTTTTGAAGACCGCGCACCGAATGTGAAAGCTAACCCTTTGCCCGCTCATGGGAGCTCTTCGGTGAATATGGTGGATGGCTGTCCTGGTGAATTTAAAGTTTTTGATGTCCGTTTTATCCGAAGATCTTTGGTGTAGATGCACAAGGATATCTATATGGTGAGTGACTGTGAACATGACCATGATGGTTGTGTTATTTGTAGCGTGAACCCAAGAGGGTGTGATGTGATGAAAAGGGACATCCAACGTTTGATGGATGAAGGCATGATTCAGATTGTTCAATCCCGTCATGTAGATGACGATGTCAATGTCATAATGCCCGTTTTCAAGCAACAAGAGAGGTTGGTAATTCAGTATGATAGCAGCAATAAGAAGAACGTCAGTCAAAGATCAGTATCGCCGTTGGTAATACGGTTAGCGGGCACAGTTCCGTAAGCATCTAATAAGGTTGTACCGTACTAGTATAATGCTACAATGTTGAAGAATGGTCAAGAGGTCCCGTTACCTACAACCAGTTTAGTGGTGAGCATTGCTGCACGAAGGTGACCCGCAGTAGTCGAGTGTTTGCGCCAGTTGTCCCAGAAGAAACAGTGGTTGGTAAGAAGGTAGAGGTACCTAATGTAGAACCAGTTGGTTGTTCAAAAGATAAGTCTGGTGAATCCAGAAACTTGAAAGCCAATGATGATGATGAGGTACTCCGATTAATCAAAAGGAGTGAATTTAATGTGGTTGAGCAACTACTCCAGACTACCTCAAAGATTTCCGTGTTGTCTCTGCTTTTGAATTCTGAAGCGCACAGAGAAGCACTACAGAGAGTTCTTGAAGAAGCATATGTAGAGCAAGATGTTACTGTGGATCAATTTGATCACATTGTAGCCAACATCACTTCATGCAATAATTTGAGCTTCTGCGATTAAGAGCTCCCTAAAGAGGGAAGAGATCATAACCTGGCTTTGCATATTTCAATGAACTGTAAGGAAGATGCTTTGTCAAATGTGCTAGTTGACACCGGTTCGTCACTCAATGTGATTCCGAAGTCAACTTTGTCGAAGCTATCTTACCAAGGAGCTCCCATGAGATATAGTGGGGTGATTGTCAAAGCCTTTGATGGCTCACGCAAAACGGTTATTGGTAAAGTGGACCTTCGAGTCAAGATAGGTCCGAGTGATTTTTAGATTACTTTCCAAGTAATGGATATTCACCTGGCCTACAGTTGTTTACTAGGAAGGCCATGGATTCATGAGGCATGAGCTGTTACCTCCACTCTGCACCAGAAGCTCAAATTTATCAAGAATGGCAAGCTAGTGATTGTGGGAGGAGAGAAACCGATGTTGGTTAGCCATCTGTCATCTTTCTCGTATGTTGAAGCTGAGGATGAGGTTGGAACTACATCCAAGCCTTATCTATTGCTGCTGATAAGAGAGTTGGGGCACCTATGTCCTAGTTGAAAGATGCTCAGAAGATTGTAGAAGAAGGTACTGATGATCAGTGGGGGGCGGATGGTAGAGGTCTCCGACAACAAAGGCATAACCGGTATGGGGTTCCAGAGAGGCTCATCAGCTATTAGATATGAAGATATGCAACTTAGCTTCCGTAGCGGAGGGTTCATTCATGGCAATGAACAACACTTAGCTGTTGTGCTAGAGGATAGCAAAGAGGAAGACTGCACCAACTTTGTAACGCATGGAAGGACATGCAACAATTAGACTGCCATTGATATTCCTGTTATTTTGCATCGATCTAAGTAATTGCTTTTATATTTTAAAAATCCTTCTTCTATGCCTAAGGGATAAGTGAACATTGTTGGGCAGTTTAAATTGATCATCAATAAAATTAATTATATTCATCCACATCTTTGATGTTTATTTTTACTTTTTGCTTTATTCTAAAAATGGAAATCACAAAAAACATTAACAAACAATATAATTGTCCATCTGCATAATATTTGGTCACAAATTCACTTCTCTAAAATCAAAATATCAAATCATTATGCAGGTTGATTCCTAACCCCATTGAATACAATGATCATTCTCCTTCTCCAAATTTTGAATTCCCTGTGTTTAAGGCCAAGGAGGAAAGTGATGTAAAAGTGAGTGAGGAATTGTCTCGTCTTCTTGAGCAAGATAAAAAGATTATTCAGCCGTTTGAAGAGTAGATTGAGCTCGTCAACTTGGGTTGTGAAGATGATGTGAAGGAATGGGTCTCGCATGTGTCCAGATGCTAAGAAGGGGTTGATTGATCTTCGAGAATATTCAGATATGTTTGCTTGGTCCTATCAAGACATGCTTGGGTTGGATTCTGAGATTGTGGAGCATAGATTGTCGTTGAAGCCAGAATGCCCGTCGGTCAAGCAGAAGTTGAGAAGAACGCATCCTGATATGGCTGTGAAAATCAAAGAGGAAGTGCAGAAACAGATTGATGTCGGTTTCCTTGTAACTGCTGAGTATCCGGAATGTGTGGCCAATAGTGTTCATGTACCAAAGAAAGATGGAAAAGTCCGCATGTGTGTCGACTATAGAGTTTTAAATAAAGCCAGTCCGAAATATTATTTTCCTCTGCCACACATTGATATGTTGGTAGGCAATCCTGCTAAATTCAAAGTCTTTTCGTTTATGGATGGATTTTCCGGATATAATCAGATCAAGGTGGCACCCGAGGATATGGAGAAGACCACATTCATTACACCCTAGGGTACATTCTGTTATAGAGTGATGCCTTTCGGTCTAAAGAATGCTGGTGCGACTTACAAGAGAGCAATGACTACTCTTTTTCATGATATGATGCATAAAGAGATTGAAGTTTATGTCGATGACATGATTGCTAAATTGATTGATGAAGAGGAACATGTTGAGCATTTGTTGAAGCTATTCCAGCGTTTGAGGAAGTATAAACTCTGCTTGAATCCCAATAAGTGTACTTTTGGTGTTTGCTCTGGTAAGTTGTTGGGCTTTATTGTCAGTGAGAAAGGTATTGAAGTTGATCCTGCCAAGGTCAAAGCAATACAACAGATTCCTGCGCCCAAAACTGAGAAGCAAGTCAGAGGTTTTCTCGGCCGCTTGAGTTATATTTCTAGATTTATATCCCACGTGACTGCCACATGTGCGCCTATATTCAAGCTTCTTCGGAAAGATCAGTCTTGTGATTGGACCAAAGATTTCCAAAAAGCTTTTGACAGTATCAAAGAATATTTGCTTGAACCTCTGATTTTGTCTCCACCTGTTGAAGGAAGACCGTTGATCATGTACTTCACTGTGCTAGAAGATAGTATGGGTTGTGTTCTTGGTCAGCAAAATGAGACTGGAAATAAAGAATTTGAAATTTACTACCTCAGTAAGAAGTTCATCGACTGTGAGACTCGGTATTCAATGCTTGAGAAGACTTGTTGCGCATTGGCTTGGGCTGCTAAGCGTCTGCGTCAGTATATGTTGAATCATACCACTTGGTTGATATCCAAAATGGATCCAATCAAGTATATATTTGAGAAGCCTGCTTTAACTGGGAGAATTGCCCGTTGGCCTATGTTGTTATCAGACTCTGATATTGAATACCGATCTCAGAAATCGATCAAAGGTAGTATCTTGGCTGACCATTTGGCTTACCAACCAATTGAAGATTACCAGTCAATACAATATGACTTTCCTGATGAAGAGATTTTGTACTTGAAAATGGAAGATTGTGATGAACCATTGCTTGAAGAAGGGCAAGAACCTGGTTCCCGTTGGGGCATGGTATTTGATGGAGCTGTTAATCAATATGGAAATGGAATTGGGGCAGTAATTATTACTCCTCAAGGCACACATCTACCATTTACAGCTAGATTGACTTTCAAGTGTACAAACAACATGGAAAAATATGAAGCTTGCATTATGGGGCTTGAAGAGGCCATGAATCTCAGAATCAAATGTTTGGATGTCTTCGGTGATTCGGCTTTGGTTGTGAATCAGATCAAAGGTGAATGAGAGACAAATCAACCAGGTTTGATACCATATAGAGATTATGAGAGGAGGATTTCAACTTTCTTTACAAAGGTTGAGTTTCATCATATCCCTCGAGATGAGAACTGGATGGCAGATGCTCTTGCAACGTTGGCATCAATGATCGTAGTGAAGTATTGGAATAAAGTTCCCAATTTATCTGTGATGCGTCTTGATAGGCCAGGTTATGTGTTTGTTGTTGAAGAGATCAAAGACGAGAAGCCATGGTATTATGACATCAAATATTTCCTCCCAAGTCAGATCTACCCGCTTGGGGCATCTTTGAAAGATAAGAAGACCTTGAGAAGATTAGCCAGTAATTTCTACTTGAATGGTGATGTACTGTATAAGAGAAACTTCGACATGGTCTTGCTCAAATGCGTGGATAGACACGAAGCAGACTTGTTGATGACTGAAGTGCACGAAGGTTCCTTTGGTACTCATTCTAATGGACATGCAATAGAGAAGAAGATGTTGCGAGCAGGTTACTATTGGCTGACAATGGAATCTGACTGTTGCAAGTTTGTGAAGAAATGCCACAAGTGTCAA
This sequence comes from Lathyrus oleraceus, assembly GCF_024323335.1. Classification (NCBI taxonomy): domain Eukaryota; kingdom Viridiplantae; phylum Streptophyta; class Magnoliopsida; order Fabales; family Fabaceae; genus Lathyrus; species Lathyrus oleraceus. The sequence continues at coordinate 428,945,557 of NC_066585.1, read as the reverse complement.
AATTATGCTGATAAAATTCATGTTCCTCCGACACTATTGAATGTTATCTCTTCCCCATGGCCCTTCTCCATGTGGGGAATTGATATGATTGGGATGATTGAGCGCAAAGCTTCAAATGGACATCGTTTCATTTTAGTCGCAATTGATTATTTCACAAAATGGGTTGAAGCGGCATCATATGCAAATGTAACCAAGCAAGTTGTTGTAAGGTTTATCAAGATTCAGATTATATGTCGTTATGGTGTGCCAAGTAAGATCATTACTGATAATGGATCGAACTTGAATAACAATATGGTGGAAGCTCTTTGCAAAGACTTCAAGATTGCACATCATAATTCTTCTCCCTATAGACCCAAGATGAATGGGGCTATTGAAGCTGCGAATAAGAACATCAATAAGATTATCCAAAAGATGGTTGTCACATATAAGGATTGGCATGAGATGTGTAAGACCCCAATTTTTACCCTAAGATCCCTCATGGCATCATAATATTGCATGTGCATTGCCTCAAGGATCATAAGCATCTTGGCTCCTTACTTTTGGGTGGGGTCTCTTCTTGTGAGTGGTTTGAGATCACCAAGCATGCCTGAATTGTATATCATTGTTTTTCTCATTTTGTTTATTAACCAAAAGCACAAAAATATGTCACTAACATCTTTTGTTTGTAGCTTGAGCAATCACAAGGCCCAAAGCTCCTAGGAAATTATTGGTGCAATGATATGGCCAAGTGAAGATAATAGCAAGCATGGTAATGGTTCCCAAAGCTCTCATCCATCAAATATGTCTCCCTAGTATCTCAATTCATCATTTTGATCAAAGCAAGTCAAAGGGTTTGGGGTTTGTTTCCCAAGGAAACCCTAGTTCATCTGATCATCCACAATGCATTGCTCTTGAAGCAACCTTATCCCATGATTAAATACAATCAAGGTAAGTTCTTTAATTCATCATTTCATGCATATTTGAACTTATTTGAGTGTCCTAAATCATCAATTCATCAAGACATGAGTTATGGACTTGAGAAGTTGATCAATCAATTCATCTGATTATTTTGAAATACACTCAGACCTAACTTTTCATGTGTTGGTCAAATGGAGATTATCCTAAAAGAAAAAATGTTCTTGAGGACAATATGAACCACTTTAATGTTCATCAAAAATTGATTTGAAGCTTGTAAGGTCATCTCCCATTCGAATACATTATAAGTCATTTTGACTGAAACCCTAATTTTGGGTCAACTTCCCAAGGACATAACTCATTCATTGTTTATGATTTTGAGGTGGGATCAAATGAATTAGAAAGCTTAGGCTGTCTACTTCAAATGGTATGTTGAACAAAATTTCAAAATCTCAAAGGAAATACATGTGATAATGCAAAACATTATAGGTCACTTTGGACCAAATGCATTGAAAGTCAAAAAAGTCCAACTTCAAGTACCCATAACTCTTTTATCAAAAATCCAAATGATGCAAAATTTAAGTCCATTTTGATTGTCTAGAAAAGATCTACAAACTTTATGTTGAAGGTTTTTTCATTTGAGGCATGCATCACCAAAACAGAGGGGCTTGAACATTGGCCAAATTTGGAAACTTTGCCTTTGCATGTTTTGCACCTTACACTTTAAACTCAAAATTCATTAATTTCCACACTTCAAATGGATTTTTGCCCAACATAGCATTTGTTCCTTACATCAATACCTTTGCAACTATTACTCACATGCTCATGTTTGGATTTGGAAAATAGCATTTTCGAAAAGGAGAAGTTTTAGGCATAATTGTGCATAACATGTTGAATTTCATTACACAAGCCTATGCATTGCCAATTACACGTCCATTTCAGCTCAATTATGTCTCAGATTGCATTTGGTATTGAATTTGGGCCTTTTGAATGATCATGCAAGCCCATGTAAAGAGTATCCATTTGCCATGCACATGGATTGAATCACACTTGCCTTGCCTCTCCATCTATAAATAAGAGCATCATTCCATTCAATTTTCATCCATGAATCAACCTGAAGTGCTGCAGAAATCAAAACCGAGCCACACCTAAAGGACCTATTTCAATTTTCTTCAATTTCTCAGATCTGAAATTCAACTAAATCAGGTTGAATTTCTAGATCTAAAGTTCCTAGACCTCTCTCTCATACTCCATTGATCTTCTGTTTGGCCAAAGGAAGCAAGTCAAATCTCCAGAATTCAAAGGTGATCATCAACTGGGTTTCTCTTCGAAACTCATTACTTTTTGATCGATTTGCCTGGCCAATGTGTTTTCTGAAGTTCTCACTTGAGAGGCAAGCTAGTAGTAACTTTAATTTCGTGTTTTATTGAACTGCATTTTTTATACCTGAATCTTCCAACTCAGATTTCTTACTCTATAGGAATTTTGAGTGTGATTCAAGGTTACAGGGGTGATGTACATCACCCCAACTTCATTTTGATATATGGATCGTGAATTTTGGTTGAGGTTTTTGAACCTGCAATTCTGGCCGGAGTTCATGTACTCACCGGAGAAGACGGTGGCGCTGGCCACCGTCCCATTGCCAGATTGATCTTGGACCGTTGGATGCTTTCTCTAGTTTATATCACAACCGTTTGATCTTATGACTTTTATTAAGTGTCCATGTGATGCGTTTGACTGAGGACCATGGTGAGCGCGCGTTTAAGATCCATTAGATCTGCCAGGTCAATTAATGAACTAGATCCAACGCCTCTCCTTTTTCCTGATTTTCTGAATTTCCATTTAATTTCTTTTATTTCCATTATTTTCAAAAATTCATATCTCCTTCATTTTAATTCCAAAAAATATGGGACCAATTGCATTCGTCTCTAAATAATTTCTAGTTTCTAATTTTGATTTTTAATATTTTTTATTTTGTCATTTGATATTTTTTAGGATTTTTCTCTTTTCTGGTTATTTTTAATTCATTTTAAATAGTTTCTGATATTCAAAAAATACAAAAATATTTTCCTAACCTATTTGAATGATGATGGATCTATGAAAAATATTCTCATCAATTTTTTAATTAATTTGAGATTTATTTGAGATTTTAGTTCAATTAGGTTATTTTTATTCATTTTTAATTGATTAAAAATAGTTTCTGACTTTTAAAAATGCTGAAATTTTTTGTCAAACTTTGTTTGACCTTGTTGAACTTGGGATAAATCACTTGGACCTTTCAAGGTTGATTTGAAGTGATTTTGAAGTTTGAACTTTCTTTTATCTTTTAATTCAAGTTTATTTTAATATTAAAAATGCCAAAAACATTTTGTTTATTGTTTGACCTCCAATCTTCATCCCATTTCTGGTTTCTCATTGTTTGACTTTGACTTACAATGTCATTTGGTCAACACACATGGATTGGTACATTTGATTTCACCTTATGCATTTTAATCTTTTCATTCCTTTTCCATCATTCATCTCTTTCTTCTTCTCCTTCTTTTTCTTTTTTGATCAATGAGTTGAAGGTTGATAAGTTAGCTTTGATTAGGGAGGTTTAATCTTCCTTGATTCAAGTCTAATTCATCTTGATCAATTGATTAAGTGAATGACTTTGCATTAAGGATAGGTTGCTTCCTAAATCATGCAAAAGACTTAAACCAATACAAGATCAATTCTCTTCTTCTTTTTGGCATGGCAAGTTGTTGGAACTTGGTTCACTAATCAAGACTTCTAACTTGTGTTGTTGCCTACATTATTATTGACCGGCCTCAGATAGTTGTGGCTTCTACATAAGTCCAATTACGATTGCTTAACATAGCGCTAAATTCGCCTTATGGCACACTAACTATTAACACTAATCATTAACCATTAACATTTACTTTTTGCACTTTACTTTTATGCTATTTACTATTCTTGCACATATTATCCATTTGCTTTTCCCTTTGCTCATTTGAGCACATGTTTATGCTAATGCCATTTGCCTTTTGCTCACTTGAGCATATAATTGTGTATATATCTTTTGTGCTTGTGTTTGTCTGCTTGTTGTGAACCAAATGCAAAGAATTGGACAAAATGGACTTAGATCTTAGGACTTTACCCAAGCTAATTGAGTTTGAAGAGCAACTAGGCATCATGCCTTTAGAATGCTTAAATGTCAAAGAGCAACTAGGCCTCATGCCTTTAGAATGCTTAAAGCTTGAAGATAAACATTGAAAGGACGAAATTCTAAACTCCCTCTTGTCCACTCTTTGATTGTTAATAGAACCTTTTGATGTGTGTGTTTCTTTGTGCTAGTGATTTCCAACATTGGGCCAAATTGAGGAACCATTACCATGAGCTCCTAAGAGAGAGAGAGATTCAAGATACATTAAGGAACCTTCCAAGAGTTCATTTGATTGTTGATTGCTTGAGTTTATGCTTATGTGATTGCTTATTCCAAAGGATGGGAGCTACTTGGATCATCCATATGATCTCAAGAGAGAAACTCCTTTTGTGGTTTTGTTTCTTACCCCTTACCTTTTTGCACTGCTTAGGATCTTAGCCATTCTTCTTCTTCCCTCCACTCTAACCCAAGCCAAAACTTTTTGTGCAAACGTTTAACACTTCTTTTCAAACATTAGAAACCTAAGCCTTATGCTTTTGACTTTCAAACTTTCTTTTCTTAAACACTTATTTTGAATTGAATCTCTAAGTCAACTTTGACCATGTTTTTTTGTAAATATTCTTCATTGGTAAATATAACCCATTCAAGTGTTTTTTTGTGGTTTCAAAGGTCACTCTCTTAATCAAAAAAATTTCATAACCTTTAGCTATTAGGTTTGAGTTATCCTTGAGGTAGATGTAATACTCACCTATATCCTTAGTGATAGACAATGAGTATTCCATGCTTATTATAGGGTTAACCCCTCACTAGCATGTTGAAGCTATCCTCAAATAGTGGATTTGTGGTTTGGTTGAGTTTTCTCCCTTGGATAACAAAAGATCTTAAGGCTTTTGGACCAATCAATTCACCAACTCCTTTTGAGATTTTTACCCCGAACTATGAGGTTTTGATCCTAATCTTTTTATAAGATGGTACGTAGGCAATGAGTTTATCCATCCAAACACAAAATGTAAATAACTTGTACATTCTCTTCTCTTCTCTTCAATCATGTTTGCACAAACAATTTTTCACAAAACAACAACCTTACAACAAGTATGAAAAGGGCTCCCTAGGAGTACCTAGGATGTTTTGGGTTCCTAACACCTTCCCATTTCATAACCAACCCCCTTACCCAGATCTCTGACTCTCTTTTACTAGTTTTTTATTCGATAAAACTTTTAGGTTTTTGTTCGCTTTCTAACCATTCCTTTGGATAAATAGAAGTGCGGTGGCGACTCGACTTGTATGCTTTACCTTGGATTTAGTCAATATCTCTAATGGTAACGAATACCCCGCTACAAGATGCTCCCATTTGCTTTGCATGGGTATCGTACATCTGTCCGCACTTCAACAGGGGCAACCCCTTTCTCTCTTGTATATGGGATGGAAGCAGTACTCCCCGTAGAGGTTGAGATTCCTTCATTGCGTGTGCTCATGGAAGCCAAGTTGAATGAAGCTGAATGGTGTCAAACCAGGTTTGACCAGTTGAATTTGATTAAAGAGAAGAGATTGACGGCCATGTGTCATGGTCAATTATATCAGCAGAGAATGAAGAAAGCTTTTGATAAGAAGGTCAAACCTCGAGTGTTCAGAGAAGGTGACCTTGTGCTCAAGAAGATTTTATCGTTCAAGCCAGATTCCAGTGGAAAATGGACCCCTAATGATGAAGGCCCATATGTTGTTAAGAGAGCCTTTTTAGGCGGTGCATTGATTCTTACCACTATGTATGGTGAAGAATTCACTCGTCCTGTGAACGCATATGCAGTCAAGAAATACTTCGCCTAAAAAAGAAAAGAACAGCTCGCTAAGTTGAAAACCTAAAAGGGCGGCTTAGGAAAAAATAAGTGTCTCGGTGGATTGAAAACCTAAAAGGGCGATCCAGGCAAAAATTTGAGACATAAAACAAAAAGAAATTTCCCGATAAGTTGAGTACCCCGCCTTGGGGCAACTTATGCAAAAATTAGGGATTATGGTCAGTAACTTTACTCTGCTGATCCTCAACGATTTTGAAGACTTGTTTGAGCACAAGGGTTGACAACAGTTCATCATCCCAGCGGCGGTCAAGAGTACAATGGATATCAAGAGTTGGTAGAGGGATTAAGGATCATTTGTATTCAATGTAACCTTTTCCATGTAAATTACCATTTTCAACTTTGTAAAATCTATGGAGTCTTGTCATTTACAGACTACCATTCTATTAAATAAAGTTGAGCTTTTATCCAATTGTTTCTACTCTTATTTACTTCAGCCAATAGTTTTAAATTTTATTATGATCATTTTGAATTTAAATTTTTTAATCAAAATCAAGTTTTCTTTAATATATAAAAGCAAGAATGGTTTTCAAAGCAAGTAAAAGGAATATCAACCGCGTTTCAGTAAGAAGCAAGTCCTTAAGTGTGAAGCATCCATGGTTCCCCAAGCAGTTAACTCTTCGGATATCCCTAGACGTTTGTGTTCATTCAGTTCCTTGACGAAATGTTTGACCCCCAGTGGAACTTATTCCTTTATCCCTAGCAGAGTTGGTTGATTCAGATACCCTGTGGCGTGTCCTTGTCCCCAATAGAGTTTCGGCCTTCCCCAGCGGAGCTCGTATTTCCTCAGCAGGTGGATCTTCATCAGAGTAGCTTGTTTGTCCCTAGTAGATCGCCTTGGTGTCCCCACCAATCACCATGTATCTTTGCTCCCAGTCAGAGTTTCCTCCTAGTTTCTGAGCAGCTTTTGTTATTGATATTTCCTCTGTAGGGTTGTTTCCCACTTTTATGGTGTTTACCTAAAATTCCCCACAGAGTTGATGTTGTTTTGTCCTCAGGAGATCCCCTCCGTCCTCAGCTAGGGTTGAGCCCTTGGGATGTTGATCTCTCTGTTCTCCAGCAGTAGTCTCCATATTTTTGTGGATTGACCGAGGATTGTACCGGTGGTTCAATTTTCTTTGCGACACCTCTGTATCCTTTGTGATTGTTTTATCAGCATAATCATCATATATACATATACATATACATTTATACAATTCCATAATTTGCATATCCTGCATCTTCATATTTGATTTGTTTGAGATTCTCATTCTTTGTTATGGTGGTACTTTATCCCCATACCACATTTGGTGTCTGCCCTCCTTCAATTGTAGAGCGTCGGCCCCTTAAGAAGAAAGACTTTAACCTTTCTCTGTTTCCCCACTGAGTTTGTTTCCTCGTGGATGGTTGTTATTTCAGTTTCCTCTCCAGTAGATTTTCTGGATGGAATTACTCCCCTTAAGCTATGTCCTCAATCGGTTGAGTCTTGATTGATCGTTTTCTTTCTAGCTCTTACCTAGATATATATTTTGGTTCCCTAAGAGTCTATTACCCAGTAACTGATAATATCCTTCTTAGTTTGCAGTTTGTTACTTCTTGCCCAATACCCGTCAAAAGTACCCTTTGTTCTCCTCAGTAGAGTCTCCTGAAAGTATATCCTTGATGTGTTCATCTTAACCGGTGACGAATATCTTTCTTTCCCGCAAGAGTCTATCCTTGATATGTTCACTTTAACCGGTGACAGATATTCTCTTCTTTGGTTTTCTACCCAGTAACCGGTAGTTGTAAATCCTACTTTTTCCCCTGTGTGGAGTCTATCCTTGATATGTTCACTTTAACCAGTGACGAATATTCTCTTCCTTGGTATTCTACCCAGTAAAAAGGTAGTTTTAAACCCTATTTCGTTTCTCAGAGAGTTAATCCTTGATATGTTCACTTTAACCGGTGACGAATATTCTCTTCTTTGGTATTCTATCCAGTAACTGATAGATATAATCCCTATTTTTGCTCCCCTTTTCAGAGTCTATCCTTGATATGTTCATCTTAACCAGTGACGAATTTTCTCTTTGATTGGTCTTCTACCAAGTAGCCGGTAGTTTTAAATCCTGCTTCGTCCCCTCGCAGAGTTAATCCTTGATATGTTCATCCTAACCGGTGACGGACTTTCTCTCCGACGGTTTTCTATGCAATTTTCGATAGATATAATTACCCTTTTTATTGAGTTGGTATATCCTTGATATGTTCATCCTAACTGATGACAGGTATCCTCCTTGACATTTTCCAGGCAAGTCTATCCTTGATATGTTCACTTTAACCGGTGACAGATTTTCTTCCCTATCGAGTTTATCCTTGATATGTTCATCCTAACTGATGACAGATACTCTCATCCCTTGGTCTTCTGCCCAGTAACTGGTAGTTGTAAATCTTATTCTTTCTGCATTTTCCCCAGCAAGGTTATTCTTACCCAGTAACCGGTAATGGATACTCCCTCCTGGCGGTTCCCAGCGGGTCATCCTTGATTTGTTCATCTTAACCGATGACGGATGTTCTCTCTGTCAAATCTTTATTATCTCCTTACCTAGTAACAGGTAGTAGATAATGGATTTCTGCTTCTCCTGTGTTGAAGTTTATTTTCTCCCCAGTTGAGTTGAGTGTGCATTTCCTTAGAGAAATCGTTGTTCCCCTGCACGAGTCGAGTACTTCAGTTTTATCCTGACTTATTTGTATCCCCTACAGATGTTGTTATTTCCCTGGCTGAGTCTTTCCATTTTTATGGAATCCCTCTAGTCTCCCAGTAGTTTTAAGTCGTAGCCTGGCCTACGCATAACTCCTTTTATTCCCCAGAGTCTCTGTCTCCCCAGTGAGTTTTCCTTACGGAATGCATTATACTCCTGTAGACTTTAGGTCTCTCTGATTTCTTTTTCCTTTGTGGCAATATCTCGCCACAGAGCGTTAACTTTTGCATTCATGTCATATGCATCATGAGGTCTCTTAGGGACAAAAATTTGTTTCTATGTTGTTATTTAACCCCATTCTACTGAGTCGACATTTTAACCTTCGCCTCCTCAGTTAGACTGTCCTTAAATAAGAGCATCTGTAAGACCCCAATTTTGACCCTAAGATCCCTCATGCAGTTTCATCATAAGCATTGGCATTGGGATCATACCTTGGCATCCTCCTTACCCCTCCTTCATTGGGTTTGTTTTGGGAGAGATCACCAAGCACTTTGTGATTATATTATACTTGTATTTTATCATTTCACTAACCAAAATACCAAAAATATGTCTTTGTATTTGTCTAACTCTTTTGTAGGTAGGGCATGATCTCATTTATCCATCAAGTCCACATCTAGGGTTTGAGACCCTCATAAACAAATATCACAACCAAGAATTGATTCAAGAATGGTTATGATCATCATATATGAGTCCTAATTATCTCTACATGTTATAATTGATCAAGTTTTCTCCAAGAGTTTGAGGGTGATTTGCCTTGGAAGCCCTAGTTTGACTAGGTATCTTGAGTAACTTCTCCAACAAGCTATCTCACCAATTTATCAAATTTCTCAAGGGACACTTCAAAATTCATAATCTTATGCATATATGATCTACCATGAGCCAAGAAAGTCAAGAGAATTGTAAATTAGCAAGTTGGTTGGTGGTGGTTGGCCAGATAAATTCATCTGATCAAAACTGGGTCTCCCTAGACCTATCTCCTACAATTTTAACCATATGAAAATGATTCCAAGAGAAAACTTACTCTAAATGACATCCAAAACAACTTTCATGTTGAGACCTAGAGCTAGGTTTCTTGGAAAATCATTTTCTATGTTGAAACATTATAGGCCATTTTGTCTAAACCCTAATTTGAAAGTCAACTTCCCAAGGCCATAACTTGCTCAATTTTTATGAGATGAAAGATTTACAAGTTTCACAATCCAATTCAATGTGTCTACTTCAACTTTGATGTTGGGAGTGGGATCTAATTCAACTTTTTTGAGCATATGATATGAGGCTACATTATAGGTCACTTTTGACCTATACCATTGATCAAGTGATTTTTCCAAACTTCAAAATTGAATAACTCTATCGTTTCAAATCCAAAGGACATGAAATTGGTGGCCATTTTGAAGGTCTTTGAGAGAAATTCGACTTTGATGAAGACACGTTTCTCATTTGAAGCTCATATAAAAAGTTAAGCAAGGTGGAATATTGAGACATAAGGCTTGACACTTAGAAAAATTTTGATATGTCAAATTTTTCCAAACATCCACCTCAAATTTCTCCAAGTTCCAAACTCCAAATAAAAAAGTGTTGAACATCAAAGTTGTTCCTCTTGGTCTCACCTTTCTAAAGAGCTTAAATTCATTCATTTTGGATGAGAAATGAATAGGCTACGCATGGCTCAAACAGGCTGATATCATTTGGCATGGATCAATCTTCAAGCATCAATATACATGTGCCTTGCAATCCAAGCCTACTTCAACATATCTGATATTCAATTATGGACTTCAAACCATCATTTCATGGGCCTATGCGCGCCCATGCAACATTACATCACATTTGCCAAATTTGGAAAGTGAAAGAGAGTGTGCAATTATCAACCAATTCAGCTATAAATAGAGCTTCAATTGCTCAGAAATGAACACACCTTTGCGCCAGCTTTGATCCCCCATTGAAAACCCTTCACTCTCAAAGGATAAACCTGATAAATTCATTTGAATTTGAGCTTGAATCTCCACTGTTTTGGAATTCAATTCTCCAAGAATCCATCGCTTCTAAACCTTTCCATTCTCTTCCTATAAGCAAGTGGAGTGAGTCCAAGCACAAGCAAGATCAAGATCCATCGAGTTCAGACCTCCATTGAAGGTATTTTATAGAAATGTTAAACTCTTCGATTCTCTTAAGTTCTTGCTCAATTCTATTGATTCTTTGATTCTTCGATTCTCTTCGATTGAGTTGCTTTGAGGTCAAATCGAAGCAACTCAGTTCATGTACCTCAATTTTCAATTCCACATATCTCTCAATATACTTGGAATGGGAATGAATGGAGGTTAGATTCGAGTTGAGTGCCATTTTTTATTTAAGATCATGTCCTTGTTTCTCTTTTGGGTGATGGTTCATGTTGACCAGTCCGGTGAGGTTCACCGGAGAAGATGACCGGAGCTCTGGCTCCGGCGATGACTTGGCCAACCTCTGAACCACATGATCCTCCTCTCACGTTTTAATCCTGAGCGTTGATGTTGATTACCATATTTGCCAGGCAGTTGACTCACGTCCATGTGGAACGCGCATTTTGGATCATCAGATCTGCCACCTCAATTAATGAGGGAGATCTGATGGTCCACGTATTTTAGAATTTTTGTTTTATTTGCATTTTCTTCAATAATTCATATTAAATTCAATATTGATCCAAAAAATATGGGACTTTCACCAAAAAAATTCAAATATTTTTCTCTTTCATATTCTGAATTAAAATTATTTTTTGGGTCATTAGTAATATTTTTCATGAATTAATTGATTTAGTATTTGTTTTTAATTGTTTAAAAATATTTTTTAATGTCCAAAAATTATGAAATTTTTTCTCCAAGGTCCTTTGACCTTGTTTGACCTATGATAAATCTCATGGTCATTTCTTTGGTGTTTTGATGAGATTTTAGGAATTGGACAAAACATATTTGATTTAAATACATTATTTTATTATTTTTAATTGAATAAATGCCAATTAAATTTTGTTGACCGTTTATATTGACTTGTATGAGTTTGCTTATTGTTGTTGGGCCTTGGTCATGGTTGACTTGACTTTGTCAAGTTGATATCATTTGATTTAGGGGATTGATGGAATGTACATTCCATCTCCCAAAATGAATGAATGATATTAATTTAATAAAAGTCCTCCTTTGACCAATTTGTGATCTCATTCATCCCCTTCCCACTTCATCTCATTCCTCTTCTTAATTAATTCATTTCATTTGGCCTATGACATCTCAAAGTCCTAATGCTAGTTGATTGAAAAAATTGACATGAGTATAAATGAGATTAGGCCACACTTTTTTGCATATTCTTCATTTGGTGTGTGGTATGTTTCATGAGCATAGTCCATTATACTATGTATCTAACATGCATTAACACCAAAATTCCATTGCCCGACCTCAAATAGTTGTTGAAATTCTGGTATCAGATATGAGGTGTCGAAGGTAATGTCACGTCACTAATATCTGAACAATACAAACAGGATAAAAGATAACGAACAATAAAGCAAGATACACAAGCAATCGTTAACCCAGTTCGGTGCAAACTCACCTACGTCTGGGGGCTACCAAGCCAGGAAGGAAATCCACTAAAATAGAATCAGTTCAAAGACTCTCAGTAAACAACACAAGTTACAGACTTTTTCACCTAATCTCTACCCATGTGACTTCTACCTAAGAACTCTTAGATATGAGATCCCACTCACTCCCCCTCAATCACACCAATGATATTAAACAAGAATTACAATGAAAAGAAGACACTCTTCAAAAACACACACTTGATCTTACTTAACAGCTTCAATCAAGTAGACACACACTCATGCTTAAAAGCTTTGAGTGACAAATTACAACTCAAAAACCAGACCAATTCAATCATCTATGGATGAATTGAATGACTTACAATTCACACGACCACACAAGACTAAAACCCTTATTCTCTCTCAATATTTCGTTCGTTATTTCTTGTGTATCAAATCAGGTTTTCCATGTCCTTTTTATAGAAGCAATTTGCTGGGCTTGGACATCATAAAACCCTAAAACTATTTTCCATTCATATCTTCTCATGACAGTTGATTAGATCTTTTTGGAAAATCAGTTAATCTCGTTGTAATTACTGATTGATAGCGTGTTTAATCATATCTTCAATCATACATAAATTGCCATTAAAAATGCAATCACATAATACATAACATTCAGACTGAATGTTCTGTATACAAATGTCATGACATCGGGTCTGACATCTTGGAAAAATCCTGCTTAATTACATTTTCAACATCCAGTAGGTACATGATATCTTATGTTAAGACATCACTTGTGACAATTTGTTAACACTCTACATTTTACCAAAATTGCTGCCAACACTTAGAACCAACAAACTCCCCCTTTGGCAAATTTTGGCTAAAACATATATCAGTCCATTTGTTCACAAGAGTACACACATATCAACAGTTAAACAGCAGCAGAAGCAATAAACACACAATTACTAGCTATAATAGCAACTAGTAATACACACATTAAACACATGGGTACTTCTTCTCCCCCTAAGTTTGTTCAACACAGACATCTCCTTCAACAACAACATCACCAGTAACATTCAAAGTCACCCTCTAACATCAACTCCAACATCACATGTACAACACATAACATTATTCTGTTCAGACATCTCCTTCAACATCACAGAACATCATTTTGTTCAACGTCATCAGTTGTCATCTGTTTAGCCTAGTTAGCTGCATCAGCACATAATAATTGCATCTCTCCACATCCCCACACATTAACTGCAGATCTCCACATATATTAACTTCTCCCCCTTTTTAGTCAAAATAGACCAAAGTGACCAATTATACAAAATAAATGTCAATCAGTCCAGCAGAGAATGTCACAAAGGATGTTATAACAGATAAAATGTTAAACATAAATGTTAGGTGGTACAAACCATAATTATACACAGCTGCATTAGCTGAGATAATCAGAAATCCAGGGAACTCATAAAGAGCCCAAAAATTACATCATGGCATCAAAAAGGACTACAAGAAAAAAACTACAATCATCAAACAGAAAAACATCAAAACATCCAAGCATCCAAGCATCCAGAACACACATCATTAACAGGGGGAACCATCAACACCACAACTTAATCTGAGGAGGAAGCATCTTCTTCACCTTCAGATCCAAAACTGCCACTAGAATTGTTCTTGAGAATCAGACCTCTCACTTGAGGTGTGGGCATCTGTCTCCTTGGCTTCACCAACCTTATCCATCTCTTCTTGCTCCAAGCTACTAATGAGAACCTCTAAAGCCTCTTTCCTAGCCTTAGCCACCTTAATCCCAGTTTCCAACTCCTTACAGGTTTCTTTCAATTGAGCAATTAGGCCATCTTGAGAGGCTGGCTTCTTCATTACAGATGTCATGATAATGTCATTGACATGACAACCTTCAAATAACTTGTAATGAATTGACAATGGAGACTTCCTTGTACTGGGGATATCACTTGTGTTTAGAATACCAGGTTGCTGGCTTAAAATTATTCCATAAATGACTGAGGGAAAGGCAATTGGCAGCTTCACTGCATTAGTGGAAGCATGTCTAACAATTTGTTCAAACATGAACCTTCCATAATCAAAGTTGAGCTTGGTTCCAATAGCATAGATTATCCTTCCAAGAACATTAGATATTGTTGAGATATGGTTTGTTGGCACCCAGTTGGCTGAACCTATCTTATGCAAGATAGCATATTTTACAGTTAATTTGCCACCAGAGAGATTCCTTTTGCTTGGCCATTCCTTGACTTATCTAGTAGTGATTGTCCTACAGACTTCATTGTCTTTGGCCTCTAACTCAACAGCTCCTTCAATTCCTCTTCCTAGGAACTTATTGATTACAGTTGGGGAGAACCTTACACACCTTCCTCTCATAAACACCTTGCAAAATTCTTTGCTATTCTTGTCAGAAATATCCTCTGGGATGTTCACCACAATTTGTTGTGACATTTTGTTGTGATTTTTTCACCATGGAGGGAGTTCTTGCTTTATGAGTGGGTTTTGAACCAGAAGAAGACGGATGTTGTGACATTTTGTTGAACTCGTGAAAATATTTTTGTTGCCCTAGCAGAGATGAGCGATACAGTTTGATGAAGATGGAAGTGGTTATGTTGAGGTAGCGTGTGAAAATGGTATAGATGGTAGTTCCAATACTAGGTAATGATTTACCATAAATGGGGCACTTTCTTTTAAGTGGGCAGACAATATTTTTATTACCTTTTCCACTCCACTTTAATTGCTAAAAATTCTCATGAATACAAATCCCCAATTTCCCTCTTAAACATTCAAACTGATTAGCATCCAAAGCCTTTGTAAATATGTCAGCTAATTGCATTTTAGTAGTAACATGCTCCAGTGCTATGATTTTCTCTTCCACAAGTTCTCTAATGAAGTGATGACGAATATCAATGTGCTTTGTCCTACTGTGCTGAATAGGATTCTTGGAAATATTTATTGTACTCGGGTTGTCATAGTACAATGTCATGACATCTTGTGTGACATTGTATTCAGTCAACTTTTGTTTCATCCAAACCAGTTGAGAGCAACTACTCCCAACTGCTATGTATTCAGCTTCAGCAGTGGATAGGGACACACAATTTTGTTTCTTGCTAAACCATGATATCAAATTGTTCCCCAAGAAGAAACATCCTCCTGATGTGCTTTTCCTATCATCAGCACTTCCAGCCCAGTCAGCATCACAATAACTAGTCAACATAGATCCAGATCCATGAGTATATAACATCCCATAGTCACTGGTGCCATTGACATATTTTAGTATTCTCTTCACTTGGTTTATGTGACTGACTTTTGGTTCAGCTTGATATGTAGCACAAACACCTACAGTAAATGCAATCTCAGGTCTACTTGCTGTGAGATATAGCACACTTCCTATCATGCTTCTGTATAGACTTTCATCTACACTAACACCATTTTCATCTTTGGAGACTTTTCAATGTGTAGGAGAAGGTGTCCTTTTATGACTTACATTCTCCATGCCAAACTTATTAACAATGTTCTTGGCATATTTGCTTTGAGATAGAAAGATAGAATCTTCCATCTGTTTGACTTGTAGCCCAAGAAAGTAGGTCAGCTCTCCAACAAGGCTCATCTCAAACTCAGACTGCATTTATCTAACAAAATGTTCGACCATCTGATCTGACATCCCACCAAACACAATATCATTTACATCTATTTGTGCCACCATGAGTTTTCCTCCTTCATTCTTCACAAATAGGGTCTTGTCAATACCTCTTTTCCTGTATCCATTGTTAGTGAGGAACATAATGAGTCTCTCATGCCAAGCCCTAGGAGCTTGCTTCAAACCATAGAGTGATTTCTTCAATCTGTACACATGCTTTGGAAGATTTGGATCTGTGAATCCTTTAGGATGTTCAACATATACTTCCTCATTTAAGTAGCCATTCAAGAAGGCACTTTTTACATCCATTTGGAACAGTTTGAATTTCAGAATACATGCCACTCCAAGCAATAGTCTAATGGACTCAAGGCGAGCTACAGGAGCAAATGTTTCATCAAAATCCACTCCTTCAACTTGAGTATATCCTTGTGCTACTAATCTTGCTTTGTTTTTAGTAACCACCCCTTGTTCATCAGATTTATTCTTATACACCCACTTTGTACCTATGACATTTATTCTTCCAAGTCTAGGAACCAGTTCCCATACTTCATTCCTCTTGAATTGACCTAACTCCTCCTGCATAGAATTGATCCAGAACTCACCAGTCAAGGCTTCCTTGACATTCCTAGGTTCAATCTTGGACACAAAGCAACCATGTTAGATCACTTCCCTTGATCTAGTTGTGACCCCTTTTTTGGGTCTCCTATAATTAGATCTTTGGGATGATCCTTCTGAATCCTGATGGAGGGTCCTTTGTTGATTTTGTCATCTTCAGGTTCAACTTGAGGAGGTTCACTCTCCTTATTTTTGTCTAAGAAATCAGTTGGGGGATCATTCACAGATGTCTCAACATCGTCTGTGACATCAGTATGTTGGTCATCAACCACAACATTGATAGACTTCATCATTACTTTTGTTCTGGAATTAAAGACTCTATATGCTCTTCTGTTTGTTGAGTATCCCGGGAAAATTCCTTCATCACTTTTGGGATCCATCTTCCTTTTTTGTTCGTGATCAGTCAAGATATAACCTTTGCTACCAAACACATGAAAGTATTTGACTGTAGGTCTTCTCCCTTTCCAGACTTCATATAGGGTTATAGGAGTACCTTTCTTCAAGGTCACTCTATTGTGAACATAGCAGGCCGTGTCCATAACTTCAGCCCAAAAGTGGTAAGGCAATCTCTTAGCATGAATCATAGCTCTGGTTGATTCTTGAAGGGTTCTATTTTTCCTTTCCACCACACCATTTTGCCGGGGAGTAATGGGAGATGGAACTCATGATGAATTCCTTCTGAAGAACAGAATTCAGCAAATTTGTTGTTCTCAAATTCCTTCCCATGATCACTTCTAATTTTGATAACTGGACATTTCTTTTCTCTTTGAAGTTTTAGACAAAGATCTTTGAAGACTTCAAAAACACCAGATTTTTCTCTTATAAAATTGATCCAGATGTATCTGGAGAAGTCATCCACCACTACATATGCATACTTCTTCCCACCAAGGCTTTCCACCTACATGGGTCCTATCAAATCCATATGGAGGAGTTCTAGAACTTTGGAAGTGGTGTCATGTCTGAGCTTCTGCTGTGACATCCTTGTCTATTTTCCAATCTGACATTCTCCATAGACTTTTCCTTCATCAATCTTCATGTTGGGAATTCCTCTAACAACTTCAACAAATATAATCCTCCTCATACCTTTAAGATGCAGATGTCCCAATCTTTGATGCCATATCTTCACTTCTTCTTCTTTGGCTAAAGTACACATTGAAGAATAACCAGTTTATTGAGAACTCCACATGTAACAATTATCTTTAGACCTGACTCCTTTCATGATTACTTCATTTTCTTTGTTAGTAATCAGACATTCAGTTTTAGTGAAGTTTACATTTAGACCTTGGTCACATAGTTGACTGATGCTTATTAGATTTGCAGTCAATCCCTTAAAAGTAGGACATTGTCAAGGTCAGGAACTCTAGGGCAATCAAGCTTACCAATCCCCTTGATTTCACCCTTTTCTCCATCACCAAAGGTTACATAGCTGGTGGCATGAGGATGAAGGCCAGTTAGCAGGTTTTTGTTTCCAGTCATGTGTCTGGAGCACCCACTGTCAAAATACCAATCTTCTTTGGCTGAAACTCTGAAGGAAGTGTGAGCTATCAGACTTGTAACATCAGTCCTAGGAACCCATTGCTTTTTGTTGACAGGTCTGTGATGTTTGGGTATAGGTTGATGATGAGCAGGACTAGGATAACCATACAACTTATAGCAGAATGGTTTTATGTGGCCAAATTTTCCATAATAATGGCATCTCTATCTTTGATGTTTCCCTTTCTGTTGTCTTCCTTTATGATGTTGTGACATATGATGTGACATCTCTGGTTTGCTCCCAGCGTGACAACACTTAGGTTTGGACTTTGGTTTGCTACCAGAGTGGCTGCACTCAGGCTTAGATTCATTGAACCCAATGCCAAACTTGCCTCCTGTTATTTGTCCAGTCTGGAGAATTTTGTCTAAGGTGTCAGATCCATTGTTTAGCATTCTTACATACTTGGTCATCTCATCCAGTTTAGAATTCAAGAATACAACTTCAGTCTTTAACTTGGAGATGGTTTCCACATGTTCTGCCTTCTCATTCTCCAGCTGTGCTATCACTTTCTTCTGGCTTTCAACTTGTCTACATACTTCTGCACTTTTGTGACACAACTCTCTGTAGGTAGTGGCCAACTCTTCAAAGGTTACTTCATCATCACTTGAATCTTCATCATAACCCCATCTTCCAGTCAAGGCAGTCACAAGATTTCCAGACTCTTCTGTTTCACTTTCATCAGACCAAGTGGAAGCAAGACTTCTCTGCTGTTTCTTGAGGTAGGTCCCACATTCAGTTCTAATATGTCCATATCCATCACATTCATGGCACTGAACTCCTTTTCCTTCTTTGGGCTTTTCATCTGACCTTGTTCTTCTTCCAATATTGTTGGATTTACTGATGTCAGATGCGATGTTCTTGACATTAGCCTTAGATTTTACATGCAACTTTTTCATAAGTCTGTTAAACTGTCTTCCCATCATTGCTACATCATTTGCCAGATCTTTATCAATATCTTGACCACCTTCCTCCTCTTCCTCCTCAGTGTTTGACATGAAGGCTATGCTTTTGGCTTTCTTTTCAGATCCATCATACATTCCCATCTCAAATGTTTGGAGGGATCCAATTAGCTCATCAACTCTCATATTGGAGATGTCTTGAGACTCTTCTATGGCTATCACCTTCATAGCAAATCTCTTAGGGAGTGACCTGAGTACTTTCCTCACTAATTTTTCATCTGACATCTTCTCTCCCACGGCTCATAAGGCATTAGCAATTTCAAGGATATTCATATGAAATTCATGAATATTTTCATCTTCT
Organism: Lathyrus oleraceus; assembly: GCF_024323335.1. Lineage (NCBI taxonomy): Eukaryota > Viridiplantae > Streptophyta > Magnoliopsida > Fabales > Fabaceae > Lathyrus > Lathyrus oleraceus. The sequence continues at coordinate 428,926,355 of NC_066585.1, read as the reverse complement.
TTCATCCTTAAATTTTCAAACTTGGTAGTGAGCAGCTGCAATCTAGACATCTTCACTCTAGAGGTGCCTTCATGAGTGGTCTTGAGAATGTCCCAAGCATCTTTAGCCACCTCACAGTTGTTTACCAATCTGAAGATATTCTTGTCTACTCCATTGAATATAGCATTCAATGCCTTAGAATTTCCAAGGGCTAGATCGTCCTCCTCCTTGGACCATTGTTCTTCAGGCTTCTTATCAGTTGTAGCTTCTCCTTGTTAAGTAACTACTGGATGTTCCCAGCTTGTTAACACAGCCTTCCAAGCCTTATTATCCAGAGATTTTAGGAAGGCTACCATTCGATGTTTCCAGTAGTCATAGTTGGATCCATCCAAAATAGGTGGCTTGTGAACAAATCCTCCATCTCTCTCCATAGTACCAGAAAGTATCGTCCCTAGATCTCACCCAGAACCAGAGCAGGATGCCTGCTCTGATACGAATTGAAATTCTGGTATCAGATATGAGATGTCGAAGGTAATGTCACGACACTAATATCTGAACAATACAAACAGGATAAAAGATACGAACAATAAAGCAAGATACACAAGCAATCGTTAACCCAGTTCGGTGCAAATTCACCTACGTCTGGGGGCTACCAAGCCAAGAAGGAAATCCACTAAAATAGAATCAGTTCAAAGACTCTCAGTAAACAACACAAGTTACAGTCTTTTTCACCTAGTCTCTACTCGTGTGAGTTCTACCTAAGAACTCTTAGATATGAGATCCCACTCACTCCCCCTCAATCCCACCAGTGATATTAAACAAGAATTACAATGAAAAGAAGACACTCTTCAAAGACACACACTTGATCTTACTTAACAGCTTCAATCAAGTAGACACACACTCATGCTTAAAAGCTTTGAGTGACAAATTATAACTCAAAAATCAGACCAATTCAATCATCTATGGATGAATTGAATGACTTACAATTCACACAACCACACAAGACTAAAACCCTTATTCTCTCTCAATATTTCGTTCGTTATTTCTTGTCTATTAAATCAGGTGTTCCATGTCCTTTTTATAGAAGCAATTTGCTGGGCTTGGACATCATAAACCCCTAAAACTATTTTCCATTCATATCTTCTCATGACAGTTGATTAGATCTTTTTGGAAAATAAGTTAATCTCGTTGTAATTACTGATTGATAGCGTGTTTAATCATATCTTCAATCATACATAAATTGCCATTAAAAACGCAATCACATAATACATAACATTCAGACTGAATGTTCTGTATACAGATGTCATGACATCGGGTCTGACATCTTGGAAAAATCCTGCTTAATTACATTTTCAACATCCAGTAGGTACATGATATCTTATGTTAAGACATCACTTGTGACAATTTGTTAACACTCTACGTTTTACCAAAATTGTTGCCAACACTTAGAACCAACAGTTGTGACTTCTACATAAGTCCAATTACAATTTCTTAACATAGTGCTAAATTTGTGACATAAAAAGCATAAGCATTCTAGTTAGTGAGATTGTAAGTCTCCCCTCTTTCATGGTATTGTGTGGAAACTTGGCCTTCTTTCCTTCCTTTGGAAGATGTTTTGGTTCAAGGATCCATGCTTGTGATAATTGGGTTGAGTGTTCTCCAAAGAATGTCTAGAAAAGCAAAAGCAAACAAAACAAACCTCTAACTTACTAACTATTAACTTCTAACTCCAAGCCTTTACTTTAATGCAATTTACTTTTTGTACTTTATACCATTTGCCATTATACATATCATTCTAATTGTTTATGTTAATGTAATTTTCACTTTGTCCATTTGGACCATATTGTGTGATATATTTTGTTTGTGTTACTTTGTTTGTTTGTGTGGTCTTTGACCATTAATGTACATAATAATCATAAAAACCCTAAAAAAACTTTTGAGTGGACTGTTGGTTTGATCTTGAGCAAAGGACATAGAATTTAGGCAACTTCCCTAAGCTAAAGGACTTGGCCAAGGCCAATTTGTTGAAGAACCAAATGCTTGCAATTTGAACTTCATCTGATACATCTTTGAAGATCTCTCTAAGATTCATCTGCAACATGATCATTGGGAAGTTGTTATTTTGAACCCGTGAATTGTGGAATTCATCTGTTACATGGGTTATTCCTGAAGAAGATCATGGAATGGATAAGCTTGGATGAGGCCATCTTTATTTGATGCCTTACTCTTCAAGATAATATAATTGTGCATTTGTGTGCTGCTTAATTCTAAAAGTCCAAGGGAATTCTGGGTTTCTATTGACATACTTGTCTATTGGATTTCTACCCCATTTGGTCAGATCTTTTCAACTCTAAACTTTTAAATTTTTGTGCATAGGGTAGTCTCTTCATCTTCTCCCCATTTCTTTAATTTCAAAATCTCTCCCTCCATTTTCAAAATCTTCTTTGTGTGAATTATTTTTGTTCTAAACTTTGACCACTTTTGCAAAAAAATAGAAACTTTGGCCTTATGCCATTGCATTTTCAAACTTATTTTCTTAAATCAAACTTGTAAATAAACTTAACTATACTTAACTTAAACTTTCAAAAAAACCCAAAAAGAACTAACTCATTCAAACCATTTTAGGCCTTTGTGCCTTTCAAGCTTAAATTTTGTTAAAATCAATGCATCCATTTTGAAATTTTTAGCACGAACTATGAGGTTTTGATCCCTCATTTTTATGTTGGTATGTAGGCACAAGACCGAAGGACCTGCCAAAAAAATAAAAATATAATCAATGAATTCTTTCCTCATCCCCCCATTCTATTTGTTTGTAAACATCACTTTGTATAAAATACATATGCACACAAAAAGGGCTCCCTAGGAGTACCTAGGACACTTTGGGTGCTAACACCTTCCCTCTATGTAACCAAACCCCTTACCTGTGATCTCTGACTTTTATTAGTTTTTATTTGAAAACTTCTTATTATATGGGTTTTGTTCATACTTTTTCCATTTTCCCTTGGAAACAATAAAAGCGCGGTGGCGACTCTTGTTAATTGATCTCTAGCTTGTCAATAGCTTGCTGATCATGAATTTTCCACTACACCATGGATTATGGATGAAGGAAAACTAAGAAGTACAGTTTTAGATGTCCCGACTTGAAAGAGTTAAGGAAGTTAGCATCTTTTGTATTAGATCCTTTGGAATTCAAACAACGTCATGGGAAGTTATTATCTATCTTGTCTGCTGATGTGGTTGAAGGACTCTTAAGTGTGTTAGTGCAGTTCTATGATCCTCTCTACCGTTGCTTCACTTTTCTCGATTATCAGCTTATGCCTACATTCGAGGAGTATGCCCATCTCTTGGGGATACCCGTTTCTAGTAGAGTGCCATTTAGTGGGTTGGAAGAGATTCCCAGATCTCATCTTATTGTTGAAGCTCTTCACTTGAAGAAGTCTGAGATAGAGGCTCATTGGGTGAAGAAAGGAGGATTGTTTGGGTTGCCATTTGTTTTCCTCGTCAAGGAAGCTACCACCTTTGCTCAAGTTGGTAGTATGGACTCTTTTGAAGCTATCTTTGTGTTGCTCATTTATGGATTAACATTGATGGTTTTGTTGATGTTAACGCCATTACACTTTTCTTGATTGAGAATCAGGTGCCTACTCTGTTAGGTGATATGTATTTCTCTTTGCATCTAAGGAATTCTAAGGGTGGTGGGACGATTGTCTGTTGCATTCCTCTTCTGTACAAGTGGTTTATTTCACACTTGCCTCAGACGCCTACTTTTATGGAGAACAAAACAATGTCTACGGTGGTCTTAGAGACTTATGTCTCTCAATAATGATGATATAGTTTGGTATGATCCTTCTTTGAGCAGTTTGGAGATTCTTGATTGTTGTGGTGAATTCGCTAATGTGCCTTTCATTGGTACACAAGGAGGAATTAACTACAACCCTTCTTTGGCTCTCCGTCAACTTGGGTTGCCCTTGAGAGAAAAACCTAATAACATGTTGTTAGAAGGTATTTTCTATCAAGAGGGTAAAGATCCCCAACATTTGAAGCAGACGACTGTGCATGCTTGGCATAATGTGCATAAGAAAGGAAAATTCGAGCTTGGTCTATGCAATTGTGTAGCTTTGGAAGCTTACACTCTTTGGGTGAAGAAGAGAGCTTTGGAGTTGAAGATGCCTTATCCCTGTTGGAGACCTATAATTATAGTTGTGGTTGATACATTAATCTCCCCAACCAAGACGTAGAGGAGTTGGAAGACGCACTCACCAAGTTGAAGCGAAAGAAAGATATGTCGGAAGAGTATTTTCGTGCTTTGAGCAAGAAGCATGAAGAGTTGCAGTTGGAGTCTAAGGATAAGAATGCACTTATTGATCTACTTGAAGACCGAGTGACAAAGAGACAAAGAGAGCCAGAGGTTTCATCTTCTAGCATGCCTCAGCCTTCTGTTGCTTGGAAGAAGATTGTTGATTGAAGATTGTTGATCAGCTTGTCCTCGAGAAGACTCAGATGAAGGCTTCTTTCGAGACCGAGATTCGATACATTCGAAGGAAGTACGCACCTACAGCCAGATCTTCTGACGTTGTTGTTAGGGATCCTTAGGATGACTAGTCTCCTTTTCTCTTGTATTTTTCATTTGGTTTCTAAAGTTGTACTCAGTGTAATCCTTCCAATTATATAAATGAAAAGAGAATTTTATGGTCATATCAAATTGTTACAATTGTTGTTAAGTATATATATATATATATATATATATATATATATATATATATATATATATATATATATATATATATATATATATATATATATATATATATATATATATATATATATATATATATTTGTAAATGATATAGTAAGTTCCTTGAAAATAAACAAACAAGCATTGCATTTCATGCATCCTTTTCATAAGCAGGTTTCTATTTCGCCAGATGTCTCATTGGTGTTTCTTCTGTGCTTCAGCCAAGCTTACTCATCGGTACAACACTCGCACCAATCATTTGAGAATCATGGAACATCTTGAGCAAGAGAATTGAGAGTGGAAGGACGAGACCACTCGACTGACTGCCATGATGGAGTCAGTGTTGGCCGCTCAGAGTCAATCTTCTCCAACGCCCGTAACTCCTCCTCCTCAAAGGACTGTTATTTCAGAGGTGGCTACATCTACCATGCCTGCCGCTACCGCTCACTTTGCGCCTGCCATGCCTGCCGGATTCCCGTGGGGAATACCTCCAAACTTCATGCCTGAAGGCTTTGCGCCTACTTTTGCTTCCATGCTGGCATGTAGCCCGGTCGTATATGTGCCACCTCCCGTTGTGCACACCTTACCTCGTGTGGAAGACACCATTTACCATTCTGAGCCATCTGAGGGCCCGAATGTTTATGAGAAAATGGATGAGATGAAGGATCAATTTCTTGAGCTGCGCAAGGAACTGAAGACTTTGAGAGGTAATGACCTGTTTGGGAAAAGTGCTGTTGAGTTATGTCTGGTGCCGAATGTGAAGATTCCGGTGAAATTCAAAGTGCCTGACTTTGAAAAGTACAAAGGGAACACATGTCTGCTCAGTCATCTAGTGATGTATGCTCGTAAGATGTCTACCCAACTTAACAACGATCAACTGTTGATTCACTATTTCTAAGACAGTTTGACCGATGTTGCGCTCTGTTGGTATATGGGGTTGGACAGTGCAAGCATTCGCACTTTCAACGATTTGGGATAAGCTTTTGTCAAACAACATAAGTACAATATGGATAGGGCTCCTAATAGAGACCAATTGAGGTTTATGTCTCAGAAGGATAAAGAGACATTCAAAAAGTACGCGCAGAGATGGAGAGTGTTAGCTTCTCAGATCACTCCTCCTTTGGAAGAGAAAGAGATGACAAAGATCTTTTTGAAGACACTGAGTTTATTTTATTATTAACGTACGATTGCCAGTGCCCCCAGTGACTTTACCGAAATGGTAAACATGGGGATGAGGCTTAAGGAAGGTGTTCGCGAAGGACGATTGTCGAAGGAGGAAGCATCATCGAGTAAGAGATATGGCAATAGCTTTGGGAAGAAGAAAGATAGCGAAGCTAATGCAATTTCTAGTAGGAGGCAGAGGAGGCCTCAGATGATAAGGAATCAACCATCCCGTCAACACCATCATCAAGTATCTTCAGTCATTCATGTATTCTTGAATAATCAATCAACACCAATTCAACAACAATAACAACGTCAACAACAACAAACACAACAACGAGCAAACACCTACAACAACAACAATACCAATAATCATCAACAACAAAACTTTGAGAGGAAGAAGGTCTCTTTTGACCCGATTCCTATGACTTATGCAGAACTGTATCCGTCTTTGGTTCTCAAGAGCCTACTCCAACCAAGAAACCTGCCATAAATTCCAGAACCACTTCCATGATGGCACAGACCTAAACTCCGTTGTGCTTTTCACCAAGGAGCACCCGGACATGAAATAGAAAACTGCTATCCGCTCAAGTATGAGGTTCAGAAGCTGATAAAGAGTGGAATGGTGTCCTTTGAGGACCGTGCACCAAACGTGAAAGCAAATCCACTACCCGCTCATGGGAATTCCTCTGTTAATATGGTGGACGGTTGTCCTGGAGAGTTTAAAGTGTTTGATGTTCGTTTCATCCGGAGGTCCTTGGTACAGATGCATAAGGACATTTGTATGGTGACTGATTGTGAGCATGACGATGATGGTGGTGCTATTTGCTGTGTTAATCCCCGAGGATGTATAGTTGTAAAGAGGGACATCCAACGGCTGATGGATGAAGGCATGATCCAAATTGTTAAATCCCATCATATAGATAACGATGTCAATGTCATAGTACCCATTTTCAAAAATCCTGAGAGAGGAATGATTCAATACGATAGCAGTAACAATAACAGCTTTAGCAACAAATCAGTACCGCCGTTGGTTATATGGTTAGCGGGTTTGGTCCCGTATTCATCCGATAAAGCTGTTCCGTATCAGTAAAATGAAACAATGATGAAGCATGGTCAAGAGGTCTTGTTGCCTACGACCAGCTTTGTAGTGAGCATTGCTGATGTTACCAAGGTGACCCGCAGTGGTCGTGTGTTTAGGCAAGTATTCCTAAAAGACAAATAAGATTCCGCTGTAAGTAAGGAAACGGAAGTGCCTGTTGTAGATCCGGTTAGTGCTTTAAAGTATAAGTCTGGTGAATCCAACAATTTGAAGGTTAATGAAGACGATGAGGTACTTCGTCTAATCAATAAAAGTGAGTTCAATGTGGTGGAGCAGCCGTTCCAAACCCCCTCAAAAATTTCAGTATTGTCTTTGCTTATGAGTTCAGAAGCGCACAGAGAAGCATTACAAAGAGTTCTTGAGCAAGCATTTGTGGAACATGATGTTAAGGTGGATCAATTCGATCATATTGTGGCTAACATCACTTCCTGCAACAATCTCAGTTTCTGTGATGAGGAACTCCTTGAGGAGGGTAGGAATCATAATTTGGCTTTGCATATCTCTATGAATTGCAAAGATGATGATTTTCCAAATGTGCTTGTTGACGCCGGGTCTTCATTGAATATGCTGCCGAAGTCAACTTTGTCAAAGTTATCATATCAAGGAGCACCCATGAGGTATAGTTGTGTAATCGTCAAAGCTTTTGGTGGTTCACGCAAAATAGTGATAGGTGTAGCACCTCAAATTTGCACCTATCATTATACATACATTGTCATTATTAGGTCATAGCATAACATGGTCCACTGCATAGCATTGCATTGTCCCTTTGCCCCAAGTGCAAGTCAATCAGGAGAATTAGGTCAAACTGGTCAGGAGATCAGTCAGTCAAGCAAGCAAGTACAGATTCCATTGAGCCAAGGCCCTAGGGTTGGTCCAACATGTTCACATGACTTGGGGATCCATTTGAAGTGTTTAGGTCAAAGATTGGATGTTCAGAAGTCATCAGTCAATGCACAGTTTGTCAGAAACCCTAAAAAGTCAAACTTGGTCAACTGTGTCTGATCAGTGATTTGATGATGGAAATTGGTTTGAGAGGTCTCATTCATGTCCATATAGTCCTCATATATCATGTCAAACACCATCATGGAAGAATTTGAAGCCAGATCAGAAATTTCCAAAAATGGAAACTGGACCTGTAACTGAAACTTACCAAAAATGGAAAGTCTTGATCCTCAAACTTACATCATGATACAAGCTTCAAATGAATTTTTGCCCAACATGAAAGTTGAAGATCTTGCTCTCCCATTTCCAAAAAGTCCAAGAACTCTCAATTCCCATGTATGGTTGGCAAGTTATGATCAAATCATTTTCAAAAATTCTTGAACTTCAAAAGGCCATATCTCTCAAACCATTTGGCCAATTTGGGTGGGGTTTTATCCTACAAGTCACATTTGATCCCCTCTTTCCAAAAATGTAACTTTCATGTACCAAAACTTCACCAATCAAAATGGCATTTTTGGACTTGCCTTAATTAATTTCAAGTGAGTGAAATTTTGACTTTTCAAAATAAACCTTTTCCATCATTTTGGCCATTGGGAATTGGTCTGAAAATGCATTTGAGACATGTTGCGAAGTCATTTTTATGCAGTACATACAGCCCATGCTAGCTTGCTTGAAATTTGGAAAGAAAGTACAATTTTCACCAACTATATCCCACATATCCATGGACCATGCTTTGTACCAAAGACAGAAGATCAAGACATCATTTTCTGTCAATTGAGAACATTAGAAGCTGCAAAAACCAACAGAACTCATTCATTAAAAAAAAAACTACATTTTGGCATTTTTCCAAAACCTGTCCAAAACTCTCAAAGAACTGAGCCTGGCCATTGTTGTTCCACCATCCAAGTATCATTGTGGACACATTTCAATCATCATTCTCCATCTGTAACAGCTTTTATCCAACTGTTTTTCTTCACACATCATCCATGACAGTCCATGATTTGAGCATTTTCCAACATTCCTGAGCCAAACTCCTTCATTCATTCATCATTTGGAGGCTTATTGAGCATCTGTTTTAGGCCAACAACATCAAAAAACAACTGAATCACGACTGTTCCTCAGAACTGGTAAGGATTCGACCTCCTCATTTTTCTAAACTATTACATGTTTTAGTTAGGTCTTTTCATGCTGAGATTAACAGTGGTTGTGGTTTTAAAAATGGTTGAGTAATGGTTGAGTAATGGTTGAGTTATGTTGAAATGAAGATGGATGGTTCAAACTTGTTTTGCTTGTTTCTTATTGTCCAGCTTGTTTTAGTGAAAACCATGGATGGATTTGGACTGTATGTTGTGTGCTGATCATGATGCTATGTTTAATTCCCATTTCTGGGATTTTTGTTCATCATTGATGATGAACAGTGGCTGTAGCATGAACAAACCCTAGAAACCCAGATTTTCTGCATTTAAACGTGTTTTGCATGATGCTGTTTACTGTTCATTGCCCTCAACCAATGAAAACATTTCCCTGGCCGTGCCCTAAACGCACCGTTTGGATTAGTGATGCTGGTATTTACAGCTTTGCCATCCGGTCCTTTAAAATCTAAATTAATTCATTTTTCATTTCAATATTTATTTCATTTAATTACTCAACTTTGAAAAATCATAATTCATCCAATTTTAATCCAAATTTAATGGGATTTTTTGTGTTTTGTTCATCATGATCTCTAATTTTTTATCATAATTTTTCCAGAATTTTGTGACCAATGGATTTTAATTGGTATTAGGGTTTGTGACATGTGACCATATTTTGTACACTTTGCCAAAACAATTGTGAAATGATGATGCTTTATCCAATGGCTCCCAAATTTTTTGTGCTTAAACTAGACACACTCATGGTGATTTTGGTGTAGAGTTTGTGAATTTATCATTGCTGGTTTGTGAGATATGAGTTTTTGAATTAGGGTGTGACAATTTGTGTCACACCATTGATGTCCAACTTGATGATTTTTGATACCATGCTTCTTGACCTCCAATTGATCTGATCTTTTGCATGAACCTACTCTTGTATGTCTAGTTTAAATATGAATTTTCTTGGAATTATTTGTGGCATTTCCTAATTGTTTGAGATTTTCTCCCCTGCTTGGTCATATGTTGACTTCTTGTGACACTTGTTCCCATTTCATTTGTGAAATTCTCATACCTTACTAGATGGACATGAAATTTTACATGAGATAACTAGACATCCTCATCTTTGCCATGGTTTTAGTCCCATTCATTTATCATACACCATCTCTGATTTATGATTTTTCTAAGTTGATGCATGTTTGGTTGACTTCTTTGAGCATGTTCAAAATTGCTTTGACTTTCTGATTTTCATTGACTGCCTTCCACTTGTCCAAATGGGATGAAATTTGACATGCTTACCATGCTGTGGGTTGTGATTGATCATGATTTATTTGGTGATTTTTGGAAATGTTTAAGATTGCTTTTGATTCAAGTCTTGCTGTTGACTTCTATGAGCTTCTGTTTGCTATACCTTGACCTAAATTGTTCATGAAATGATGATGATGATTGATATGAATGTGAAACCAATTGGGTTTGTTTCTTAAATGTTTGAACTTGATTTTGGATGCTTGCCCTTTGCTGTTTTGACTTTTTCATTCATTTTTGACCCTAGGCTTGTACTAGTGGTCCTGTTACTCACCTTTGAGCTCATGTTTTCAGGATGACCAACAAATGACCAATGAGACCAATTCTTTTTGATTGAGCCTGCTTAAATATCATTGTCTAACTTGTTTGTTTTGTAGGTGGCTTGGCTCACATGCCTTGAGCCTTGTGCCTTGCACATTCACTTACTTCTGATTGACTGTTGATGTCTGTTTCCTTTTGCTTTGAAGTTGCATACTAACATCTGCTTGACTATTTCAGGTACTTTTAGTTGCTCCGTTCCTTGTGAACTTTTGCTTTGCTTTGCTTGTATAAGCAATTTGCATTGAGGTATATTTCTAATCTTCATGTAGTCTGGAAGACCTGGCCTGTTACTTGGCCAGGCAACTGTCTGAAGTCCTCCTTAAGAGGCAATGTTTGTGTATGTTTAATTTGTCCTTGTACAGAGTCAAAGACCTCCTAAGTGAAGAGGCAATTGGCAGAACCAAGGGATAAGCAACCTATCCCCTGCTATTCTGTGTGTCATCTGTTTTGCTCACACCACTGTGTTGATGCATTACAGATAAAAACCCAAGATCTTGTGCAATTGCACAGTTGAGTCAGTTTCAAAGGTGTAGAAGGGTTCCCACTTTCTGAACCCACACATTCTTGTCTCAAGCTCTCCCAGGCCAGGGATAAGAGCTGTGAAGTCTTATCTTCACTCACCTTTCATCTGCTTCACCTTAGCCCCTCAATGGCAAGGTTAAGAGCACATTCACCCAGTTCCAGAGGTTTGTTTGTTGAGGTTGATATGACCCCTCGACTAAAACCTAGCCTTGTTTGAGCCACTTGCTTGTGTATAGTGTGTGCTATCTGTGCTTGTACGTTTGTTTGACTTGCTTCCTGTGCGAGTTAGGGTTAGCTTAGACTTGCTTCCTGTGCAAGTTAGGTTTTGCTTGGCTTGCTTCCTGTGCAAGTTAAGTGTGTGTGTGGCTTGCTTCCTGTGCAAGTCATGACTAGGATAGGTTGGCTCCCTGTGCCAGTTAGCTAGAAACCTTAACTTAGGGATGATTTTGCATGATAACATCTAGGCTCGAGTCGTAGTCTCCCTAGTTGTGTCTCCCTCTGTTATCTGGTTAGGCTAGTCCTTTATCCCTCTGTAGGGGAACTACGTCGCCCTGATCCTCATACCAGATGAGGTACGTAGGCAGGAGATGAGCTGATCTCTCCGGGCGCCCGTGTCTTTGTTTTGTCTTGTTGTGTGCTTGGAAGCTGATGTAAGTCCATCGAGTGGCAGTTAGGTTCCAGTGTGCGTGTGTTTGGTTCGGATGCTGATGTAAGTCCAGTCATTGGCGTTTGGGCTCCATGTTTGCCTTTTTGAGTGTGTTTTGGTTCGGATGCTGATGTAAGTCCAGTGATTGGCATTCGGGCTCCACGTTTGCCTTGCCTTGGTTTTGTTGGTGTGCGTGTCAGCCGAGCTACGAATGCTCTGATTCTTCTCTCGTCCGAAAAGATACGTATGCATAGGATGCGATATCCTAGCGAGCATGTGTCGTTTCCCCAGTCCGAACTACTTCGACTCTGATGTTTATGCCTGATAGACTAAGTAGGCCCAGGATATGATATCCTGCCGAGTCAGTTTCAGTCAGTTTCTTGTGTCTCTTTCAGCCAGTGTGTGCGTGTGTTTGAGCAGCGTTTAGCAACCATTTTCCTTTCTAGTGTGCGTGGATCCCGTAGAGTACTACGGATGCGTAGGGGTGCTAATACCTTCCCTTCGCATAACCGACTCCCGAACCCATACTCTTTGGTCGCGAGACCATGTCTTTCCCAGGTTTACTCTGAGCGTTTCCTTTCCCTCTTTTGGGATAAATAACGCACGGTGGCGGCTCTGTTGTTCTTGTTTTCCCGCCGGTTTTTCGCGTGATGCGACAACTGGCGACTCTGCTGGGGAGAAGAGAAGTTGACCTCTGCTGGTCCATCTTCCCTGAGCGAGTCTCTCCTAGCGCTCTCTAGGTTAGGGTTTTGGTTGCTGTGTGCTGTGTTTATTTATTGCATTCGTTTGTATATATTTGCGTTTACTGTTTGCATTTATTGTTTGCATTAATGTTTGCATTTATTCATATTCATCTGCTGGTTGTGCTGTGTCTCTCTGTTGGGGTGGGAGTTACTCGAGGTAAAAGGCCCAATACCCAGGCTATGAGTGAAATCTAGGATGCTTAGGAATAGAGTGATTCATGGGAAGCGGGTGGTATTGCGCCACTTAGCGGAACATTGATATCACGAGCAGTTCAGACCCTGGTGGGATACTGTCGTTACATACTTCAGGTGTGTATATGATGGTATTCTGCGAAAGGTTATTTATGCTGCGTTTCTCTTCGACTTTACCCTGTCCTAGATAACACCCGTGAGTGGGGAGGGTTTGATCATTACAGGTACAGTTGCTGATTGGTTGGTGATGTGTTGGTGACTCTTGGTACTGATGGTGACTGCGAATTATGGGGCATTTATTTCTGGGACGCCAGAGTTCTGTCCGTGGTTTATCAGCGGGTTCCGTTTATTTCGGATCCTCGGGCTAAGTTGAGAGTACTTGTTCAGAGGATCCGTTTGTCACCCGTTCAGTGGTTGTTCCTGTGAAGATAGTGATGTAATCTCCGGTTCCGTTTATTTCGGAACTCCCCAAGTTGGATTTATGGTGACTTGGTCCCGCAAATTGACTGGTTCAGAAAAGCCGAGGGTCTACAGTTGACTTGGTGGCACAAGGGCCTGCATTCATGCATTTGCCTCATATCATCTTGCATTCATCTGCATTCAGCTCATGTCTGTCCGTACTCAGGGTCCATTATTTTTAAATTAAAAACCCCGGTTGAGAGACATCCAGATGTCAAAATGTTGTTGATGAAATTTTATCTGTCTCAATGAAACCAGAAAAAAAGAGGACTGAATATTCCTAGTACGGACAGACATTGCATGTGTGAGTCATACTAACCCATTTGCTGTTTTGTAGGATTCAGTATTCAACCGATGCGCATAACTCGCCTGTTCAGATAACCTGCTGGGGGTCAACAAATCCAAGCTGATGGATCTTCCCAACGCCGACATCCTTGAGCTGAAAGTGATAATGAGGGACTTGTTCAGTGTTGTGCAAGGGCTTGCCTTGGGACAGAAGGCCATGTCTGAGAGATTGGAAAAGATTGAGAAATGGCTGATAGTAGAGAAGGTTCAGGGGAAGGCTCCGTCCTCCGAAGTGAACAAACCTTCTGGTACTGTAGCAAGGAAATCCTCCGACAGTGGTCCATTCAAGAGGGAAGTTGAGCCAGTTGGTGTGCCTGCAAAGAAAGAACGTAGTAAAGATCGTTATCATCCTTATGCTGCCACTGTAACCACTCCTGTCAGCAATCCACCTGCTCAACAGCAACAACTGCCACCTCAACAGAAGACACCGAGAGCTAAGAGCCAGGTGAAGAAGAAGAAAGAGGATCGTCAGTTTGAGGAACCACCCGTGACTTACGCCCTTCTGTTCCAAAGGTTGATGGATCTTGCTTTAGTACGGCCAAGGATATTGATTCCCCTAGAACGGCAGAAAAGGCCACCAAACTATGATGAGAATGCCAAGTGCGAGTTTCACTCTGGGGCACCCGGACACAACATTGAGGGCTGTAGAGCTTTTAAGCATGTCGTCCAGGACATGGTGGACTCCGAGACCATTAAGTTGGCCCAGATTATGAAGGGGGATGTCAACCCTGTGCCCAGAAAGGGTCCTGTAAAAGTCAAGATGGTGAAGAAGGCCAAGAAAGGATTGGAGATGACTGAAGAGGATCAGCTAAAGGTTCCAATGGCTGTGGTCCCAAAACCTCTGGAGCAGGATGGAGTTTTCCCTGTTAGTGATAATTCTTGTGCGATCGTCACCATAGAGGGTAGTGTATTGATGAAAGACACGACCCAGAAGATGAAGGAAGTAGAAATGGACGATGTAAGGTGTGGAGCACCCCGTCTGGCAGTTGAAACCGTCCAGGTAGAGAAGGCCCTTGTTGCTGAGAAAGAGAAGAAGTTGTCCATTTCTTCTTATAAGCAAGCTCTGGAAGTGGTGAAGAACAAAGAGGCGCAAGGCTGGGGAAGGATCATTGACATCGTGATAAAAGCAGACATGTTTGGGGTCGGTTATCAGCCGGGTCAAGAGTCGTCTAGACCAAATAGAGGATGTCGCCCACCATACACCTTCGTCAGTGCAGGGATGTTGGATCCTGGTCATGCCCGTTCAGTGGGTGAAGATGTTGACAGCAACCGCGAGCTTGAGGCGTGGATAAAGTCGTGCGTACCAGGCAATTGGAAGGCCTCCAGAAGCATCACTGTCACTCATCCAGGAGTGTAGTATTTCTGTGTTTTAATCTTGTTTGCATGAAAGCCATACGTTTTGCTCGAAGCGTACTGGTCCATTGTAAGGGCCACCTCATGTGTTTCATTTTGCAACATTTTGCATCAGTAATAAATGGATGATTTTGTAATTAAAAGCGGCGCTCCCTGTTTTTCACTTTTTGCAGTTTTAAAAAATAAAATAAAAATGGCAATGTTTTATTTTCCTTCCTTTTGATTCGTTTGGTTCCGACCACAAAAGTGATTACCCTCCTGATCTCATCGATAACAATTTGGTTATACCTCTATATGACTTCGACAATCCAAGCTATCATGCCGAAGAAGAAGGCGCAGAAGATTGTGATCAGCTGGAATTAGCCAGGTTGTTGAAACAAGAGGAGAAGGTGATTCAACCGCACGAGAAGCGAGTCAAGTTTGTCATCCCAGGTACCGCCGAGGTCAGAAGGGAAAGTGAAAGTTGAGGCCGCTTCAGAGGCAAGTCGAGAACAGAATGGTAGCCCTGTTAGAAGAGCAGGTTGATACGTATGCCTGATTGTATTTAGATACACCAGGGCGGAATACCAATGTCCTGGGGCACGAGCTACCCTTAAGAGAAGACTGTCCTCCAGTGAAGCGGAAACTGGTGCTGAAAGATGAGAAGGTGTATGGACCACCAAGATGTGAACAGAGCTAATCTGAGGGATGAATTCCCGGTACTTCACAATGAGGTATTGGTTGATTATATGGCTCAGGTCTCAGTGTTTATCTTCATGGATGGCTTCTTGGCCAAAACCAGATTGAATTGTTGCCATATGATATGAAGTAAACCAGGTCCATCACACAAGGGGCGCCTTCTTGTTCTAAGTTGACGTCGTTCTGTCACATGAGGCCGGTGCCACGTATCAGAGGTCTACGGTGACTTTGTTTCATGATATGATTCATCGTGAAAGCAAATGCCATGTTGATGACATGATGGCAAAGTCCCAAGCAGAACAGGGGCATCCGGTGGACTTGGGGCAAGTTGGTTGATTGGTTGAGATAACTCACACTGTTGAGCCCGAGTCAGTACACTTAGGGGGTGCTGTTCATCAAGCTACCGAGACTTGTTGTGAGTAAATCAGAAGAATCAAGATTGATCCTGCAAAAAAAAAAAAAAAAAAAAAAAAAAAAAAAGGGATAAATTGTAGGAACTTCTGATTCCGATGCTTCCCAGGGGGATGATTGTTAATCTGGTATTCGGCAGCCCTCGAGGGGTCTATGAGGTGCGTACTGAGTCAGCATGGCTAGTCTTGTCGAAAAGAGTATGCAATTTACCTAAGCAAAAAGTTTATCGACGGTGAAACAATACACTCACTGTTCGAAAAAACTTGATGTACTTTGGCATAGGCTGCTCGCCGACTGAGACAGTGTATGCTGATTCATACCACTTCGTGTATATCCAAAATGGATTTGGCTAGGTATGTGTTTGAAAAGCTAGTAGCAACCCATGAAAGGTTATCAACCAAGGAAGTTTGAGGTCCCTGATGAGGACATCTCGAGGTACTCAAATCGAAAGATTGAGAGTGACCGATCCCGGAGGAGGGGCCTGGCCTTGAATCCGAACGGATTCAGATGTCTGATGGGGAAGTTAGGGTAAAAGAGGTAGTGCTTCCCGGATAACTTTTAAATGCACCAACGATGGTGACCGAACATAAAGTCTGTATCGTGGGTGTCGAACCTTGGGATGTGCATCTACCTGGGGCAGTGTCTTCCACACAGATGTATGAGAAATCAGAGAACGCTAAATGGATAAGGACTCGGTATGACACGTTAAGCCCAACTGAGGAGAGAGGGCTGACAGTTACTTGTCGTGGGGCGTTGTACCCAGTGAATGAAGCGCATTGTTGACTGAGAAGTGTGACCTCGAGCGTACCACGTGGAGGAATTGGTTGAAAAGGATCCTTCCTTCTCAAGACGATCATAGGGCAAATGGATAAACAGTTATGAGTGTCTCATTCGTGGTCAAGAAGGTTTTCTCAGACCAGACCATGTGGTTGATGATCGCGGATGACGACGATTTTCCATTCCCTGTGAATGCGGACGCAGTTAGAAAATACTTCGTGAAGGAGACCCGCTGGACGAAAAGAATAAAGAGTCCAGGCAAAAAAGGGGCATCCCGGCGAACCAAGAAAAAAGAGAAAAAAGGTTCGGGCAAAAGTTAGGGATAATAAAAGAAAAGAACGGTACACCCGGCAAGTTGAAAACCCGCGAGGGCGACATGGGCAAAAAGGGTATCCCGGTGGACTGAAACCCGAAAGGGCGGTCCAGGCAAAAGAGGGAATGAAACAAACAACTGCGTTCAACATGATCGTTTGTACTCATGATGACTTGGATAATCTCCGACAGAGACCGATCGGAAGCGTCTCGTTCAGAAGACAGAAAGTGTGGAAAGTCTTGAGGACATATGAGGTGTAACCGAGTTGGAACCCGATGAGATCACGGTTCCGCATTGCCAATAGGATAGATTTTTTCCTTTGTGCGCAATCACCTCTTTCCAGGGTTTGCTTCTTGTGTGTTGCTCAATTCTGAGCCATCTTTTTGTTTCAGTCAATAAAGGTTGTGTTCAGTCAAATAGTTTTGTTTTTGTTTTCATTACCGCTTTGATTACGAAAACATCCGTTCGTTTTGATAAAGAATACTTGCATTTTGAAACATAGAGGTCCTTTCCGACGCATGCTTGTGAGATTAAAATCTGGAAATCTTACTCGGAAGTTTTGAGTGACCTAAGTGTAAAAATATTGAAACACCTGAAGGCATACCTGGGGCACGCTTTTATCTGACGATTTCTGATGCAGGTACTGTTAGATATCTTCATTCACTTACCGGTAGGTACTGTGAACCCTCGTTGACAAAAATCCTGGCAGAGCCTGATCAGGGGCAAGGGATAGTTGAACGGTGAAAAGACAGTGAAGGATTACGACGACGGTTCTGGAAAGTTAATCAAGAAGACTCTTCAAAGTCTGATGATTGGAAAGTTTGTATGAATACCAGGAGTTCGATCCCCGTGGAGTACGGACGAGATTGGGAATACAAGATGATGGAGCAGAAAAGTCCAGAAGCGTCTGGAAGTTCGTAAAAGAGGAAAGCCGACACTATGGGTGGACGATGGATGCCGCAGTTCGGCGACTCGACAGGTGTTCCGTGTCTAATAAGCTGTATTTCCCCAGTAGGTGTGAGAGCGTTACCTCCATAACAGATTTGAGATCAGTGTCTCCTCAGCAAGCCTGAAGGTTGCCGTATCCCCAGCGGAGTTGTGATTGTTTTCCAAGTCTGAAGCTGTCTTCCCAGCAGAGGTTGTGTTGATGGTTTTTCCCCAGCAAAGGTTTGTCTTTCCCCAGCAGGATGGGAGTTGACATGGTTATAGGATCCCCAGCACAGTTACTGGAATTCCCCGGTGTTGTCTCTGAAGGAGACGTGTGTTTATGCATTCATCATTTAGATAAGCATAGCATATCGCATCATTAGTGCATAGCATTTCCATAATCATGGGGCATTGTGTAAAGCAAGAAAAAACTCATGCATCAACATTGTAAGCATATCCATTAGCCCTAGGCCGTGGCGACCAGCCAAGGTTGGGTTGTTGGAAAGAGTTTAGCATCGCGCCATTGGATCGGCTTCAGGATTGGGTTCATCAGCATGGTTGAGAGGTTGGTGTTTTCCCAACAAGTGATTCCTCAGTCGAGTGGGTATCCCCAGCAGTGTTACTCCCCAATTGTTAGCGTCTTGCCAGCTTGGGTCTTTTTTTTTCCTTAAGCAGATACGGGTGTGTCTGATCTCTCCATGTAGAGTCTACCCCTTAAGCAGAAAGTGTCAATCTTTTCCTGCCATTTCCCCACTGAGATACATCCTCGTGGATGACGGTTGCTTCCGTTCCCTCCCTAATGGGATGGGTTTTCCCTATTGAGTTCTTTCCTCATTAGGATGAGTCTTGATTCAGTCTGCCTTTTTGGATCGATCCTAAATTGGCTTCTTGTTGACTATCTCTTGTGCTGCCCTGGGGCATAAATGAATAGTCGCTCACTAACCGGCGCTCATTCATTTCATCCTCAGCGGAATTTGTTGGCTCCTACCTACGAACCGGTAGCTGTAAGTCCTTTCTTTACGGTCTTCTACCCACTACCCGGTGGTTGTAAATCCTTTTTCTCACTCTGTCTCTCAGCAGATCGTTTGTTGGCCTCTACCTACAACCCGGTAGTTGTAAGTCCTATCTTTGTGGTTTTCTACCTACTAGCTGGTAGTTGTAAAATCCCACTTTCATCCCCTTGGTGGAGTTAACCCTGTGTGTTCATCCTATGCATGACTGGTTACTTTTCCGTGGTTTTCTGCCTACTAACCGGTAGATGTAATCCCCTCTTTGCAGTTATCAGTATCCGGTTTGTGATATTGATATTCTTTCCCCTCTGGATACTTGCCTTGATCAAGCAGTATTGTCCCCATTGGGTCTTCCCCTTCTTTTTTGGATACTTGCTCCGAATAAGCAACTTTATCCTCTTTTGATTCGTCATCTTTTGCATACCTAGTCTGGTACCCAGATGCCTTTCTTTTCGGTCGATTATTCATTTAACAACCTACAACCCGGTTATGGATAATCTTCCATGCGAGTGTATTATCTACGTTTTGACGGCTATAGATAATATGTACTTATGTCTTTCCGGTATTCAGACCGAAGGAGTTTCCGACGATCAGGTCGATGTACTTATGTTTTTCCGGTATTCAGACAGAAGAAGTTTCCGACGATCAGGTCGATGTACTTATGTCTTTCCGGTATTCAGACCGAAGGAGTTTCCGACGATCAGGTCGATGTACTTATGTTTTTCCGGTATTCAGACCGAAGAAGTTTCCGACGATCAGGTCGATGTACTTATGTCTTTCCGGTATTCAGACCGAAGGAGTTTCCGACGATCAGGTCGATGTACTTATGTTTTTCCGGTATTCAGACCGAAGAAGTTTCCGACGATCAGGTCGATGTACTTATGTCTTTCCGGTATTCAGACCGAAGGAGTTTCCGACGATCAGGTCGATGTACTTATGTGTTTCCGGTATTCAGACCGAAGGAGTTTCCGACGATCAGGTCGATGTACTCATGGCACTCAGGCCAATTTTCCGGTATTCAGACCGAAGTGGCGTTCAGGCCAATTTCCGATTCTCAGATCGAAGAAGTATTCCTCCTCTCCGTTGGTGTCGATAAACGTCGAGTTTTTCCCAATCATCCGTTGATGATTTGGTTGTGTTCACTCCCCCCAGTAGAGTTTCCTCCTCTCCGTTGGTGTCGATAAACGTCGAGTTTTTCCTATTCGTCCTATGACGTCTAGTTGTACCTGTCCCCATGTGGATTTACCTCTCCGTTGGTCTTAGTAAACATTGAGTTTTTCCCATTTCGTCCGTTGACGTATGTTTGTATCCCTTCCAGTCATTCAATAACGTCTGGTTACCTCTCCGTTGGTCCCGATAAACGTTGAGTTTTTCCTAGTTGTCCGTTGGCATCTAGTTGTGATTGTTGTTCCCGTTCACCATCGTTGTGATGTCTGGATGTGGCCGTACCCTTTAAAAACAAAACCAAAAAATATATACCCAGTAATAAATATCAAATCCCAGTGGACGTTTCCATTGGTGGATCCCTGTATTGTGCAAATTCTACGGTTCTTGGTATTCAATCCCTGTTTACCCTGAAAGTCTGACAGCCGTTGCTCTCATCCATTCGGGTTCCCAGCTGATTGAATAGGGGCAGCTGTAGCACCTCAAATTTGCACCTATCATTATACATACATTGTCATTATTAGGTCATAGCATAACATGGTCCACTGCATAGCATTGCATTGTCCCTTTGCCCCAAGTGCAAGTCAATCAGGAGAATTAGGTCAAACTGGTCAGGAGATCAGTCAGTCAAGCAAGCAAGTACAGATTCCATTGAGCCAAGGCCCTAGGGTTGGTCCAACATGTTCACATGACTTGGGGATCCATTTGAAGTGTTTAGGTCAAAGATTGGATGTTCAGAAGTCATCAGTCAATGCACAGTTTGTCAGAAACCCTAAAAAGTCAAACTTGGTCAACTGTGTCTGATCAGTGATTTGATGATGGAAATTGGTTTGAGAGGTCTCATTCATGTCCATATAGTCCTCATATATCATGTCAAACACCATCATGGAAGAATTTGAAGCCAGATCAGAAATTTCCAAAAATGGAAACTGGACCTGTAACTGAAACTTACCAAAAATGGAAAGTCTTGATCCTCAAACTTACATCATGATACAAGCTTCAAATGAATTTTTGCCCAACATGAAAGTTGAAGATCTTGTTCTCCCATTTCCAAAAAGTCCAAGAACTCTCAATTCCCATGTATGGTTGGCAAGTTATGATCAAATCATTTTCAAAAATTCTTGAACTTCAAAAGGCCATATCTCTCAAACCATTTGGCCAATTTGGGTGGGGTTTTTTCCTACAAGTCACATTTGATCCCCTCTTTCCAAAAATGTAACTTTCATGTACCAAAACTTCACCAATCAAAATGGCATTTTTGGACTTGCCTTAATTAATTTCAAGTGAGTGAAATTTTGACTTTTCAAAATAAACCTTTTCCATCATTTTGGCCATTGGGAATTGGTCTGAAAATGCATTTGAGACATGTTGCGAAGTCATTTTTATGCAGTACATACAGCCCATGCTAGCTTGCTTGAAATTTGGAAAGAAAGTACAATTTTCACCAACTATATCCCACATATCCATGGACCATGCTTTGTACCAAAGACAGAAGATCAAGACATCATTTTCTGTCAATTGAGAACATTAGAAGCTGCAAAAACCAACAGAACTCATTCATTAAAAAAAAAACTACATTTTGGCATTTTTCCAAAACCTGTCCAAAACTCTCAAAGAACTGAGCCTGGCCATTGTTGTTCCACCATCCAAGTATCATTGTGGACACATTTCAATCATCATTCTCCATCTGTAACAGCTTTTATCCAACTGTTTTTCTTCACACATCATCCATGACAGTCCATGATTTGAGCATTTTCCAACATTCCTGAGCCAAACTCCTTCATTCATTCATCATTTGGAGGCTTATTGAGCATCTGTTTTAGGCCAACAACATCAAAAAACAACTGAATCACGACTGTTCCTCAGAACTGGTAAGGATTCGACCTCCTCATTTTTCTAAACTATTACATGTTTTAGTTAGGTCTTTTCATGCTGAGATTAACAGTGGTTGTGGTTTTAAAAATGGTTGAGTAATGGTTGAGTTATGTTGAAATGAAGATGGATGGTTCAAACTTGTTTTGCTTGTTTCTTATTGTCCAGCTTGTTTTAGTGAAAACCATGGATGGATTTGGACTGTATGTTGTGTGCTGATCATGATGCTATGTTTAATTCCCATTTCTGGGATTTTTGTTCATCATTGATGATGAACAGTGGCTGTAGCATGAACAAACCCTAGAAACCCAGATTTTCTGCATTTAAACGTGTTTTGCATGATGCTGTTTACTGTTCATTGCCCTCAACCAATGAAAACATTTCCCTGGCCGTGCCCTAAACGCACCGTTTGGATTAGTGATGCTGGTATTTACAGCTTTGCCATCCGGTCCTTTAAAATCTAAATTAATTCATTTTTCATTTCAATATTTATTTCATTTAATTACTCAACTTTGAAAAATCATAATTCATCCAATTTTAATCCAAATTTAATGGGATTTTTTGTGTTTTGTTCATCATGATCTCTACTTTTTTATCATAATTTTTCCAGAATTTTGTGACCAATGGATTTTAATTGGTATTAGGGTTTGTGACATGTGACCATATTTTGTACACTTTGCCAAAACAATTGTGAAATGATGATGCTTTATCCAATGGCTCCCAAATTTTTTGTGCTTAAACTAGACACACTCATGGTGATTTTGGTGTAGAGTTTGTGAATTTATCATTGCTGGTTTGTGAGATATGATTTTTTGAATTAGGGTGTGACAATTTGTGTCACACCATTGATGTCCAACTTGATGATTTTTGATACCATGCTTCTTGACCTCCAATTGATCTGATCTTTTGCATGAACCTACTCTTGTATGTCTAGTTTACATGTGAATTTTCTTGGAATTATTTGTGGCATTTCCTAATTGTTTGAGATTTTCTCCCCTGCTTGGTCATATGTTGACTTCTTGTGACACTTGTTCCCATTTCATTTGTGAAATTCGCATACCTTACTAGATGGACATGAAATTTTACATGAGATAACTAGACATCCTCATCTTTGCCATGGTTTTAGTCCCATTCATTTATCATACACCAGCTCTGATTTATGATTTTTCTAAGTTGATGCATGTTTGGTTGACTTCTTTGAGCATGTTCAAAATTGCTTTGACTTTCTGATTTTCATTGACTGCCTTCCACTTGTCCAAATGGGATGAAATTTGACATGCTTACCATGCTGTGGGTTGTGATTGATCATGATTTATTTGGTGATTTTTGGAAATGTTTAAGATTGCTTTTGATTCAAGTCTTGCTGTTGACTTCTATGAGCTTCTGTTTGCTATACCTTGACCTAAATTGTTCATGAAATGATGATGATGATTGATATGAATGTGAAACCAATTGGGTTTGTTTCTTAAATGTTTGAACTTGATTTTGGATGCTTGCCCTTTGCTGTTTTGACTT
This sequence comes from Lathyrus oleraceus, assembly GCF_024323335.1. NCBI lineage: Eukaryota > Viridiplantae > Streptophyta > Magnoliopsida > Fabales > Fabaceae > Lathyrus > Lathyrus oleraceus. Next base: position 428,902,759 of record NC_066585.1, on the reverse strand, counting down.
TTTCATTCATTTTTGACCCTAGGCTTGTACTAGTGGTCCTGTTACTCACCTTTGAGCTCATGTTTTCAGGATGACCAACAAATGACCAATGAGACCAATTCTTTTTGATTGAGCCTGCTTAAATATCATTGTCTAACTTGTTTGTTTTGTAGGTGGCTTGGCTCACATGCCTTGAGCCTTGTGCCTTGCACATTCACTTACTTCTGATTGACTGTTGATGTCTGTTTCCTTTTGCTTTGAAGTTGCATACTAACATCTGCTTGACTATTTCAGGTACTTTTAGTTGCTCCGTTCCTTGTGAACTTTTGCTTTGCTTTGCTTGTATAAGCAATTTGCATTGAGGTATATTTCTAATCTTCATGTAGTCTGGAAGACCTGGCCTGTTACTTGGCCAGGCAACTGTCTGAAGTCCTCCTTAAGAGGCAATGTTTGTGTATGTTTAATTTGTCCTTGTACAGAGTCAAAGACCTCCTAAGTGAAGAGGCAATTGGCAGAACCAAGGGATAAGCAACCTATCCCCTGCTATTCTGTGTGTCATCTGTTTTGCTCACACCACTGTGTTGATGCATTACAGATAAAAACCCAAGATCTTGTGCAATTGCACAGTTGAGTCAGTTTCAAAGGTGTAGAAGGGTTCCCACTTTCTGAACCCACACATTCTTGTCTCAAGCTCTCCCAGGCCAGGGATAAGAGCTGTGAAGTCTTATCTTCACTCACCTTTCATCTGCTTCACCTTAGCCCCTCAATGGCAAGGTTAAGAGCACATTCACCCAGTTCCAGAGGTTTGTTTGTTGAGGTTGATATGACCCCTCGACTAAAACCTAGCCTTGTTTGAGCCACTTGCTTGTGTATAGTGTGTGCTATCTGTGCTTGTACGTTTGTTTGACTTGCTTCCTGTGCGAGTTAGGGTTAGCTTAGACTTGCTTCCTGTGCAAGTTAGGTTTTGCTTGGCTTGCTTCCTGTGCAAGTTAAGTGTGTGTGTGGCTTGCTTCCTGTGCAAGTCATGACTAGGATAGGTTGGCTCCCTGTGCCAGTTAGCTAGAAACCTTAACTTAGGGATGATTTTGCATGATAACATCTAGGCTCGAGTCGTAGTCTCCCTAGTTGTGTCTCCCTCTGTTATCTGGTTAGGCTAGTCCTTTATCCCTCTGTAGGGGAACTACGTCGCCCTGATCCTCATACCAGATGAGGTACGTAGGCAGGAGATGAGCTGATCTCTCCGGGCGCCCGTGTCTTTGTTTTGTCTTGTTGTGTGCTTGGAAGCTGATGTAAGTCCATCGAGTGGCAGTTAGGTTCCAGTGTGCGTGTGTTTGGTTCGGATGCTGATGTAAGTCCAGTCATTGGCGTTTGGGCTCCATGTTTGCCTTTTTGAGTGTGTTTTGGTTCGGATGCTGATGTAAGTCCAGTGATTGGCATTCGGGCTCCACGTTTGCCTTGCCTTGGTTTTGTTGGTGTGCGTGTCAGCCGAGCTACGAATGCTCTGATTCTTCTCTCGTCCGAAAAGATACGTATGCATAGGATGCGATATCCTAGCGAGCATGTGTCGTTTCCCCAGTCCGAACTACTTCGACTCTGATGTTTATGCCTGATAGACTAAGTAGGCCCAGGATATGATATCCTGCCGAGTCAGTTTCAGTCAGTTTCTTGTGTCTCTTTCAGCCAGTGTGTGCGTGTGTTTGAGCAGCGTTTAGCAACCATTTTCCTTTCTAGTGTGCGTGGATCCCGTAGAGTACTACGGATGCGTAGGGGTGCTAATACCTTCCCTTCGCATAACCGACTCCCGAACCCATACTCTTTGGTCGCGAGACCATGTCTTTCCCAGGTTTACTCTGAGCGTTTCCTTTCCCTCTTTTGGGATAAATAACGCACGGTGGCGGCTCTGTTGTTCTTGTTTTCCCGCCGGTTTTTCGCGTGATGCGACAACTGGCGACTCTGCTGGGGAGAAGAGAAGTTGACCTCTGCTGGTCCATCTTCCCTGAGCGAGTCTCTCCTAGCGCTCTCTAGGTTAGGGTTTTGGTTGCTGTGTGCTGTGTTTATTTATTGCATTCGTTTGTATATATTTGCGTTTACTGTTTGCATTTATTGTTTGCATTAATGTTTGCATTTATTCATATTCATCTGCTGGTTGTGCTGTGTCTCTCTGTTGGGGTGGGAGTTACTCGAGGTAAAAGGCCCAATACCCAGGCTATGAGTGAAATCTAGGATGCTTAGGAATAGAGTGATTCATGGGAAGCGGGTGGTATTGCGCCACTTAGCGGAACATTGATATCACGAGCAGTTCAGACCCTGGTGGGATACTGTCGTTACATACTTCAGGTGTGTATATGATGGTATTCTGCGAAAGGTTATTTATGCTGCGTTTCTCTTCGACTTTACCCTGTCCTAGATAACACCCGTGAGTGGGGAGGGTTTGATCATTACAGGTACAGTTGCTGATTGGTTGGTGATGTGTTGGTGACTCTTGGTACTGATGGTGACTGCGAATTATGGGGCATTTATTTCTGGGACGCCAGAGTTCTGTCCGTGGTTTATCAGCGGGTTCCGTTTATTTCGGATCCTCGGGTTAAGTTGAGAGTACTTGTTCAGAGGATCCGTTTGTCACCCGTTCAGTGGTTGTTCCTGTGAAGATAGTGATGTAATCTCCGGTTCCGTTTATTTCGGAACTCCCCAAGTTGGATTTATGGTGACTTGGTCCCGCAAATTGACTGGTTTAGAAAAGCCGAGGGTCTACAGTTGACTTGGTGGCACAAGGGCCTGCATTCATGCATTTGCCTCATATCATCTTGCATTCATCTGCATTCAGCTCATGTCTGTCCGTACTCAGGGTCCATTATTTTTAAATTAAAAACCCCGGTTGAGAGACATCCAGATGTCAAAATGTTGTTGATGAAATTTTATCTGTCTCAATGAAACCAGAAAAAAAGAGGACTGAATATTCCTAGTACGGACAGACATTGCATGTGTGAGTCATACTAACCCATTTGCTGTTTTGTAGGATTCAGTATTCAACCGATGCGCATAACTCGCCTGTTCAGATAACCTGCTGGGGGTCAACAAATCCAAGCTGATGGATCTTCCCAACGCCGACATCCTTGAGCTGAAAGTGATAATGAGGGACTTGTTCAGTGTTGTGCAAGGGCTTGCCTTGGGACAGAAGGCCATGTCTGAGAGATTGGAAAAGATTGAGAAATGGCTGATAGTAGAGAAGGTTCAGGGGAAGGCTCCGTCCTCCGAAGTGAACAAACCTTCTGGTACTGTAGCAAGGAAATCCTCCGACAGTGGTCCATTCAAGAGGGAAGTTGAGCCAGTTGGTGTGCCTGCAAAGAAAGAACGTAGTAAAGATCGTTATCATCCTTATGCTGCCACTGTAACCACTCCTGTCAGCAATCCACCTGCTCAACAGCAACAACTGCCACCTCAACAGAAGACACCGAGAGCTAAGAGCCAGGTGAAGAAGAAGAAAGAGGATCGTCAGTTTGAGGAACCACCCGTGACTTACGCCCTTCTGTTCCAAAGGTTGATGGATCTTGCTTTAGTACGGCCAAGGATATTGATTCCCCTAGAACGGCAGAAAAGGCCACCAAACTATGATGAGAATGCCAAGTGCGAGTTTCACTCTGGGGCACCCGGACACAACATTGAGGGCTGTAGAGCTTTTAAGCATGTCGTTCAGGACATGGTGGACTCCGAGACCATTAAGTTGGCCCAGATTATGAAGGGGGATGTCAACCCTGTGCCCAGAAAGGGTCCTGTAAAAGTCAAGATGGTGAAGAAGGCCAAGAAAGGATTGGAGATGACTGAAGAGGATCAGCTAAAGGTTCCAATGGCTGTGGTCCCAAAACCTCTGGAGCAGGATGGAGTTTTCCCTGTTAGTGATAATTCTTGTGCGATCGTCACCATAGAGGGTAGTGTATTGATGAAAGACACGACCCAGAAGATGAAGGAAGTAGAAATGGACGATGTAAGGTGTGGAGCACCCCGTCTGGCAGTTGAAACCGTCCAGGTAGAGAAGGCCCTTGTTGCTGAGAAAGAGAAGAAGTTGTCCATTTCTTCTTATAAGCAAGCTCTGGAAGTGGTGAAGAACAAAGAGGCGCAAGGCTGGGGAAGGATCATTGACATCGTGATAAAAGCAGACATGTTTGGGGTCGGTTATCAGCCGGGTCAAGAGTCGTCTAGACCAAATAGAGGATGTCGCCCACCATACACCTTCGTCAGTGCAGGGATGTTGGATCCTGGTCATGCCCGTTCAGTGGGTGAAGATGTTGACAGCAACCGCGAGCTTGAGGCGTGGATAAAGTCGTGCGTACCAGGCAATTGGAAGGCCTCCAGAAGCATCACTGTCACTCATCCAGGAGTGTAGTATTTCTGTGTTTTTGTTTTGTCTTGTTGTGTGCTTGGAAGCTGATGTAAGTCCATCGAGTGGCAGTTAGGTTCCAGTGTGCGTGTGTTTGGTTCGGATGCTGATGTAAGTTCAGTCATTGGCGTTTGGGCTCCATGTTTGCCTTTTTGAGTGTGTTTTGGTTCGGATGCTGATGTAAGTCCAGTGATTGGCATTCGGGCTCCACGTTTGCCTTGCCTTGGTTTTGTTGGTGTGCGTGTCAGCCGAGCTACGAATGCTCTGATTCTTCTCTCGTCCGAAAAGATACGTATGCATAGGATGCGATATCCTAGCAAGCATGTGTCGTTTCCCCAGTCCGAACTACTTCGACTCTGATGTCTATGCCTGATAGACTAAGTAGGCCCAGGATACGATATCCTGCCGAGTCAGTTTCAGTCAGTTTCTTGTGTCTCTTTCAGCCAGTGTGTGCGTGTGTTTGAGCAGCGTTTAGCAACCATTTTCCTTTCTAGTGTGCGTGGATCCCGTAGAGTACTACGGATGCGTAGGGGTGCTAATACCTTCCCTTCGCATAACCGACTCCCGAACCCATACTCTTTGGTCGCGAGACCATGTCTTTCCCAGGTTTACTCTGAGCGTTTCCTTTCCCTCTTTTGGGATAAATAACGCACGGTGGCGGCTCTGTTGTTCTTGTTTTCCCGCCGGTTTTTCGCGTGATGCGACAATAGGTGAAGTGGACCTTCTAATGAAGATAGGTCCGAGTGATTTTCAGATTACTTTTCAGGTAATGGATATCCACCCGACCTACAGTTATTTATTGGGAAGGCCATGGATCCATGAGGCAGGAGATGTTACCTCCATGTTGTATCTAAAGCTCAAATTTGTGAAGAATGGGAAGCTTGTCATTGTTGCTGGGGAAAAGGCGATGGTGTATAACCACTTGTCATCTTTCTCTTACTTTGAAGCTGAGGATGAGGTTGGAACTCCGTTCCAAGCCTTATCTATTACTACTGAAAAGAGAGTTGGCGAACCTATGTCCTCATTAAAAGATGCAAAGAAGATTGTTGAAGAAGGCAATGTGGATCAGTGGGGGCACATGGTAGAGGTCTCCGACAACAAAGGTAGAACCGGTTTGTGTTTTTGGCAAGGTTCATCAACTGCAAGGTCCGAGGATATGCAACTTAGCTTCCGTAGAGGATGGTTCATTCATGGCAATGAACAACACTTAGCTGCTGTGCTAGAGGATGACGAAGAGGACGACTGCACCAATTTTGTTACGCATGGAAAGGCTTGCAACAATTGGACTGCTGTTGATATTCCAGTTAATTTGCATCGATCTAAGTAATTACTTTTATATGTTTTCAAAAATACTTCTCTTATGCCTAAGGGAGAAGTGAACATTGTTTGGGCATTTTTAAAATGATCATTAATAAAATTAATTCTATTCATCCACATCTATGATGTTTGTTTTTTACTTTTTCCTTTATTCTGAAAATGGTAATCACAAAAACCATAAAAAAATAATATAATTGTCCATCTGCAAAATATTTGGTCACAAATTCACTTCTCTAAAATCAAAGTATCAAATCATTATGCCGGTTGATTTCTAACCCCATTGAATACAATGATCCTTCTCCTTTTCCAAATTTTGAATTCCTTGTGTTTAAGGCCGAGGAGGAAAGTGATGAAGAAGTGAGTGATGAATTGTCTCGTCTTCTTGAGCATGATGAAAATACCATTCAGCCTTTCGAAGAGAAGATTTAGTTAGTCAACTTGGGTTCCGAGGATGATGTGAAGGAAGTCAAGATTGGGTCTCGACTATGTTTAGATGCGAATAAGGGGTTGATTGATCTTCTTCGAGAATAATCAGATGTGTTTGCTTGGTCCTATCAAGACATGCCTGGTTTGATTCTGAGATTGTGGAGCATAAATTGCTGTTGAAACCAGAATGCCCGCTAGTCAAGCAGAAATTGAGAAGAACGCATCCTGATATAGCAGTGAAGATCAAAGAAGAAATGCAGAAACAAATTGATGTCGGTTTCCTCGTGACCACCGAGTATCCGCAATGGGTGGCCAATATTGTGCATGTGCCGAAGAAAGATGGAAAAGTACGCATGTGTGTTGACTATAGAGATTTGAATAAAGCCAGTCCAAAAGATGATTTCCCTCTGCCACACATTGATATGTTGGTAGGCAATACTCCTAAATTCAAAGTCTTTTCATTTATGGATGGATTTTCTGGATATAATCAGATCAAGATGGCACCCGAAGATATGGAGAAGACCACATTCATTATACCCTGGGGAAGATTCTGTTATAGAGTGATGCCTTTCGGTTTAAAGAATGCTGGTGCAACTTACCAAAGAGCAATGACTACTCTTTTTCATGATATCATGCATAAAGAGATTAAAGTTTATGTCAATGACATGATTGCTAAATCAATTGATGAGGAGGAACATGTTGTGCATTTGTTGAAGCTACTCCATCGTTTGAGGAAGTATAAACTCCGCTTGAATCCCAATAAGTGTACTTTTCGTGTTCGTTCTGGTAAGTTGTTGGGCTTTATTGTCAGCGAGAAGGGTATTGAGGTTGATCCTGCCAAGGTAAAAGCAATACAAGAGATGCATGCGCCCAAAACTGAGAAGCAAGTCAGAGGTTTCCTACCTCAGTAAGAATTTTCAATTTACTACCTCAGTAAGAAGTTCACCGACTGTGGGACTCGGTGTTCTATGCTTGAGAAGACTTGTTGCGCATTGGCTTGGGCTGCTAAGCGTCTGCGTCAGTATATGTTGAATCATACCACTTGGTTGATATCCAAAATGGACCCAATCAAGTATATATTTGAGAAGCTTGCTTTAACTGGGAGGATATCCTGTTGGCAGATGTTGTTATCAGAGTATGATATCGAATACCGATATCAGAAAGCGATCAAAGGTAGTACCTTGGCTGACCATTTGGCTCACCAACCAATTGAAGATTATTAGTCAGTGCAGTATGATTTTCTAGATGAAGAGATATTGTACTTGAAAATGAAAGATTGTGATTAACCATTGCTTGAAGAAGGGCCAGAACCGGGTTCCGTTGGGGCATGGTATTTGATGGAGCTGTTAATCAATATGGAAATGGCATTGGGCCAGTGATCATAACTCTTGAAGGAATGCATTTTCCATTTATAACTAGATTGACTTTCAAGTGTACAAATAATATGGAAGAATATGAAGCTTGCATCATGGGGCTCGAAGAGGCCATTGATCTCAGAATCAAGCACTTAGATGTCTTTAGAGATTCAACTTTGGTTGTAAATCAGATCAAAAGTGAAGGGAAGACGAATCATCCCGGTTTAATACCATATAGAGATTATGCGAGGAGGATTTCAACTTTCTTTAAAAAGGTTGAGTTTCATAATATCCCTCGTGATGAGAACCGGATGGCAGATGCTCTTGCAATGTTGGCTTCAATGATTGTAGTGAAGTACTAGAATGAGGTTCCCAATTTGAACGTGATGCGTCTTAATAGGCCAGCTCATGTGGTCGCTGTTGAAGAGGTCAAAGATGAGAAGCCGTGGTGTTATGACATTAAATGTTTCCTTCAAAGTCATATTTACCCGCCTAGGGGATCTTTGAAAGATAAGAAGACTTTGAGAAGATTATGTCGCAACCGCGAAAAACAATCGGCGGGCTAAAACAAAACAACACAGAGCCGCCACCGCGCGTTATTTATCCCAAAAGAGGGAAAGGAAACGCTCGAAGTAAACCTGGGAAAAGCATGGTCTCGCGACCAAAGAGAATGGCATCGGGAGTCGGTTACGCAAGGGGAAGGTATTAGCACCCCTCACGTCCGTCGTACTCGACGGGATCCACGCTCAAAAGATAGAAAAAGGTTGCTAAAACAAACATCACACTCACAAGAAACACAGGTGGGAAAAGGGGGAAGAGGGCTCGCTAGGACATCGCATCCTATGCCTACGTATCTCGTCTGGAACGAGAATCAGAGCGACCGTAGTTCGGCTCACGCACGCCGAAACAAACACACACACAAAAAGGCAAACATGGAACCCGAACGCCAATAGCTGGACTTACATCAGCTTCCGAACCAAACAACCCACACTGGAAACCAGATGCCACTTGATGGACTTATACCGGACTCCAAGCACACATAAAGAGGATACGGAATGCCAATGGCTGGGCTTACATCCGTCTCCTACACACACAAGAAGAAACAACCAACAAGTTACTAAGGAGTCGGGAACTCGAGCCTAGCAACTGTCAAGCAAACACACACAAAAATAAAAAGGGTTTGCCCAGAGAGATCTTGTGCGACCTCCTGCCTACGTACCTCATCGGGTATGAGGATCAGGGCAACGTAGTTCCCCTCAACAGGGGAGAAAGACTAGCCTAACCAGATAACAGAGGGAGACACAACTAGGGAGACTAACTCTAGCCTAGATGTTATCATGCATAATCATCCCTAAGTTAAGGTTTGCTATCCACTTGCACAACAGCAAGCTAATCCTATCCAGGAAGAGCAAGCATGCAAGCATAAACAAAACAAAGCAACCATTCACATCTAGCACACACTATATCCAGTCAAAGTGGGCTCAAACAAAGGGTCAGACTGCCAAAGCAGGTCATCTGTACAAGGGTGGTGTTAGCTCTTAACCCTGACATTGAGAGTCAGGGTGAAGCTGATGAAAGGTGAGTGAAGATTAGACTTCACAGCTCTTATCCCTGACCAGGGAGAGCTTCAGACAATGAAGTGTGGGTCCAGAAAGTGGGAACCCTTCTACACTCATGACTCTGACTCAACTGATCTTGGGTTAATGTCCCAATGCATCAACACAGTGGTGTGTGCAGAGGGACGAGTCAACAAGAATAGCAGGGGATGGATTGCACATCCCTTGGGTTCTGCCAATTTCCTTAATCAAGGTCTTTTCCTGCTTGGGGACAAAGTTAAACAATCACAAACATCGCCTCTTAAGGAGGACTTCAGACAGTTGCCTGGCTAAATAACAAGCCAGGTCTTCCAGACTACATGGAGACAAGAGAGTCTACCTCAATTGGTTTAAACAACCAAGCAACAGCAAGCAAGTTCTCAAGGAACTATTAGCAACTAATGTACCTGAAATCAATCAAATACAATCAGTATACCAGTCACAAAGTCAAAACAAACAACATAAAAACCAACAGTCAATGCAAGCAATCATATGAGCCAAGCACAAGCTCAAAGCAAGTGAGCTAAGCACCCTACAAAACACACAAGTTAGTTCACAACAATTAACCAAATTCAATCAACTTGAAGCAATCTCCTTAAAGCATTTGCATCTTTACCTGAAAAGCCAAACTCAAATATGAGAAACAAGACCACTAGGACAAGCCTAGGGTCAAAAGGAGTTGAAAAATCCAAAACAGCAAGTGAAAATTATCCAAAACCACAATCAAACAATTTAGAAACAAATCCAATTGGTCCCATGCTCATATCATTCACCATTATCATTTCATGAACAAAATAACACAAAACATGCAATTTGCAACCTCAAAGGACCAAACAGAATGATCACACTCAAATCAATATCAAAACATTTCAATAAATTCCACAAAAATTTAAGTCTAAACAGAACACATAACATGTCAAGCACACCAAATTTCAGCTCATTTGGATCAGGGGAAGTAGGTCAATGAAATTCAAAAAGTCCAGACAAGTTCAAGCAAGCCAACACAAGGCATCAAAACAAGCATCAACTTCCATCAATCATAAAACAGTGACAAAACATGATAAATGAATGGGATCATAGCCAAGATGAACTATAATGTGTCCACAATTCACATACCAAATTTCACATCCATCCAATTAATAACCAGAATTTCACAAGGCAAATACAAACATGTATCATAAAAAATCAACAAATGACCAAACAGGGGGAAAAATTCCAATCAAATAGGAAATGCCTTCAAAAATTCCAAAAAAATTCCCATGTATTCTCAACATCCATATGCTCAATCATGCAAAAATTCAACTCAATCCAATGTCCACAAGAATGGCAAATAAAATCATGAAATTTCACTAAGCATGGTGTGACACAAACTGTCACACCTCTATTCAAAAATTCATATCTCATCAACCAGGAACTCACAAATTGCAAACCACATATCAAAATCACCAGAAAAGAGTCAAGAACATGCATGTAAAATTTCATCAATTTTGGATAAGGCATCAAGATTTCATGATCAATATGGAAAAACATACACATAAATGACACATTCAAACAATCCCTAGGCATTTTATTTTTCCACACGTGCACAAAAATATTAAAAATCACCATAAAAAACTACACATCACAAGGAGAATGGTGAAAAAAACCTCCTCAAATTTGGATTAAAAATGAAGAACTTATGAATTTTCTAAGATGAATGATCAAAGTGAAATGAAAAATGAAAAAAAGAAATGAAATAAAATGATTTAATAAGCTGGAATGGCAAACTTGTAAATTTGCTACAGCGAAGGCGAAACGCAGCGTTTTATTAATGCAGTGGCGCAATGCTATTGGCTGGAACGCGCGGTAAACACCAATTCAAATGCCAAGCCATGAAAAATGGATCAAAGAATTTCTGGAAATGGAATTGTGAAGCATTCATCGTGTTCTTCAACATTCAACATGAACATGAACAATTTTCACCAAAACGCACAAGCAGCATTCCAATCGAATCAGCAAGTCATGTAGATCACTAAACCAACAATCATTTGACCTAAATCTACCTATGCTAACCGGATCGAGCAAAAGAAGCTTCCTAGGTCAAAGTTCAGATCATGATATCTCATTCAATTCTCAACTAAAATGCACGATTTGAATTGCAGTGTGTTCTACATCACAAGATCTACCTAAACCACATCAAGATTCTAGCAATTAAAGACTTTGAAATCTGACCTTGTGGAAGTGCAGTCGCTCGATTTGATGGATTCGAGGTGCCAATTGATGAAACAGATGCAGCTTGTTGATGTAGAAGATGAATGGAAAAGGTTCTTCAGCTCAGCAAAGCTCCAGCTCGAAGGAAATTCAAAACTCCATGGATGAGCAAGGTTATGACAGCTGCGATTCTTGAAGTTTCTTCCACCAATTGCCTTCAACAGTTGCTTGATTAGACCTACAGATGATGAACACTACAAGAACCAGCACGAAGAGTGATGAATTTTGGTGAAAAAGTGGAAAAAGTGTGAAGAGCAATTGAGAGAATTTTGGATGAAAAGTTGGTTAGATCTGAGAAATGAAATGTGATTATGCATTTTCTGTTATGGTTAATGTTTTATACCACATGCTAATCCAAGTGCTAATCACAATTAGCAAATTCAAGTGAAATTAGCAAAATGCAAATTATGCATAAATGTCCAAAATGGCCTTTTGCAAAATCCTCCAATGCAACAGTAAAAACCAGTTCAAAGAAGTCACATTGGATGTTTATGATGTGTTGGAATAGGCTTTGTATGCAAATGCCTTGTATTTTGGAAATTCACCTTTTTTCCCACCAATTTTCAAAGTGAACACTTGAAAAATGACTTTTTGCTATGATGATTTTCAATGAAATGTGATGATGCATCATGAAAGTTCATGTCAAATGTGGTTTGCTTAAAGAAAGAACACCCAATTTGGCCATTCCATTCAAAAGTTATGCCACTTTGAATTTCAACATTTTTGGAAAATGATTTAATCATAACTTGCCAACCACACATGAGAAGTTCATGTTCTTGGACTTTTTGGAAAGGTGAGAGCAAGATCTACAACTTTCATGTTGAACAAAATTTCATTTGAAGCATTTTTGGATATGTAATTTTGAGGTGAAAAACTTTCCATTTTTGGCAGTTTCCAATTACAGGTCACCTGCTATTTTTGGAAACTTTTCATATGATTTTATTTTCTTCATTCTTGATGTTTGAAATGTCAAATGAAACTTGTTTAGACATGAATGAAGTGTATCTAACCCTCTCCCACCTCCAAATCCATCAATTCAGGCACAGTTGACTTTTCTGACTGATAGATGAATTTGGCTATGGACTGATCAAGTTGAGCCTCAAACTCCTGATGAAATGGCTCAATGATGAAACCCTAGCCTCCATAAGCTCAATATAATCATAAAATGATCCTCATATCCATTGTAGACCCCATCTCCTTCACAAACCCTGATTGGCCCAATGTAGCTGATTAGACTGATTAGGGTTGACCAGTGGTCAAAACCCTAATCTCAAGGTATCTGATCAATCTCTTGAATCTCTTAGATGATAACAAGACCATGATGATGATGATGTATTATTTCAACCAAGATGAAGATCAATCTCCTTGAGAAATCATGAAACCCTAATTTGTAGCACAATCCTCAGATGGCTAGTGATCAATTCAATCAACGAAACCCTCAGCTTGAATCTCAACCTCTTATCTTCTGACCAAGACCTAGGAGGATGACTTGCACAATGTTTCCACATGATATGCAATTATGCAATGCCTAATGACCTAAAAAATGATATGCCATATGTTAAGCTAGTCCCAAGAGAGGAGGGCAAATTTTGAGGTGTTACAGCTGCCCCTATTCAATCCACTGTGAACCTGTCGATATGAATAGCCTCGGCTTTCAGATGATCAGGATGAAGAGTGATTGAATACCAAGAACAGACGAACAATTTGCACTCTGATGGGAAATAATTAACAATGCCTGTCAGAATCGGCAAAGAACACAATCTTGAAGAAAAATCCGTCTGGAACGGAGAAAGTCGGCCTGATCACCAAAACAGAAACGTCGACCTGGATACCAAAATAAATGGTAACGCAAGGATAACCATGGCCTGAACACCACACATCCGCTGGGGATTATCATCTCTTTTTAATGCTTTTTCTTAAACCCCGAAATTTTTCTCTTTTTTCGTTTTCTTGAACCCCGAAATTTTCCTTCGCGCAAATGATCCTGGATCACTGCATTTGAACCCCGATATCTTATTTGCCAACATAATGAACCCCATTCTCCATTTGAACCCCAGTCGCCTGACGATAACTCGTGATCGCCATTGTGAACCCCGTTCTCCAGAAAACACCTCGTGTCTCCTTTTCTCCGTTTGAACCCCGTTCTCCAGAAAATGTCTCAACATTTCCCTTTCTCCGTTTGAACCCCGCTCTCCAATTTCTTGTGATAATTCCGCTGGCAACGTCGGAAATAACACCAAACACCACTCTGAGGGCGACATATCAGAGGGTACACCTTCACAAAAAGGAAGGTAACATGTGTATCTCTTCCTCAGAAGACACCCATAACGACTTCCATTGGCCTCAGCCAAAGTCAACGGTGACACATGAACAGAAGATAATCCTGAGGACCTCATCCCGGATATAATCTTCATCTCCAATTTCCATTTGGACCCCGCTCTCTAGAAAATGTCGCAACATTTCCTTTTTCTCCCTTTGAACCCCACAAGTCGCGCTGATCGCGTAACGTCCTTTGATTTTATTTCCACAGTGACAACCTGTCCTTCCCAGATGTATTTCAACTTTTGATGCAAAGTCGAGGTCACTGCCCCAGCAGCATGAATCCAAGGCCTACCCAACAGGCAACTGTATGCCGGCTGAATATCCATGACATAAAAAGTCGACTTAAACACCTCCGGGCCTATCTTCACAGGAAGCTCAACTTCTCCGAACACAGCCCGCTTTGACCCATCAAACGCCCTTACTATCAAATCAGTGGGCGTCAGAATCAGCCTGTCACAATTCAACTTTGCCAGAGCCTTCTTTGGCAACACATTCAATGAGGAGCCGGTATTAACCAGCACATGCGAAAGCACGGCTCCTTTACACTCCATCGCGATGTGTAATGCCCGATTATGATTCCTCCCATCTACAGTCAGGTCCATATCTGTAAAACCCAACCCATGGCTGGCATGAACGTTAGACACGACCGTTTCCAACTGGTTTATCGTTATCTCCTGAGGAACATAGGCTTTCTTCAAAATTTTCAACAAAGCCTCCCTGTGCCCCTCAGAACTTAACAGCAAAGATAAAATGGATATTTTGGAGGGAGTTTGCTGCAGATGGTCCACCAGCTTGTACTCAGACTTTTTGATGATCCTCAAGAATTCCTCTGCATCATCATCAAGTTTCTCTTCCGACCCCACAGGCGCCGGTGTCACCACTGGAGTACAATTATTCACCAGTTTTTGTTTTCCTTTCGCCCTGGCTAAAGCCTCGGCCTTTTCTTTTTTCTCTTTTTCTCCTTCTTCCCTCCTCAACACGTCCGGTGCAAACAATCTGCCACTGCGAGTGAAACCGCAGGGTCCGGCATTATCCACCTTTAAAATGGTGGTTTCACTTGCAGTCTGGTCTTCCACCCTCTCTCCATTGCAGTATACTTCTCCACCATAATGCCAAGGCACGGCATCATCTTTGTCATACGGAATTGGTCCAGGTACCGTGATGGTAACTGGAGCCGCCTCCGCCAGAGTAGACAAATCCACCGGGTCAAAATAAATTGTTATGGTGGAGACTTCATCTTTTCCCATATCAGCCCTTTCAAACTGGATACTTCCATTGTCCATCAGTCCCTGAACAATCTCTCTCAACAATTCACATCCATTGACAGAAATAGGGCACACAGCACAATCAACACCGCAGCCCAGATGAACCCCATTCAACATCAACTGCCTCTTAACCTCAGCCAGAGGAGTCTTCAACTGATCAACAGACCACAACCCCACTCTGCAATGGGATTAGCATTGACATTGGGAGATGGTGCAAAGTTGATTGCCTTCGAATCCACCAGGTCTTGAACCACGTGCTTAAAAGCTTTGCAGTTCTCTACGTTATGTCCGGGCGCACCTGAGTGAAACTCGCATTTAGCATTCTCATCATAACTGGCTGGCCTCTGATCAGGTCTCAAAGGTGCCAGAGTTCTCAACTATACTAACCCCAAGTCTTGCAATTTCTTCAACAAGAAAGAGTAAGTCACCGGTGGCCTGTCAAACTGCCTATCATTCATCCTTCCCCGCACTTGATAACCAGCCCTCTGAGGCCTCTGCTGAAATGGTTGTCTTTGCTGTTGCGGTTGTTGTTGTTGTGCAGGCTGATGCTGATTATCAGCAGGAATAGTTATCGCAGCAGTGTGCTGGAAGTAACGATCCCTACTGGGTCCTCTCTGTGTGTATACTGCAATGGTATCACCCTCTTTCTTTCTCTGGCCATTACTGAAGGGCTTCTTCGATCCTGAAGATGAAGCATTACCCTGAATCTTCCCGAGCTTTAGCCAGCTCTCTATCCTTTCACCAGCCACCACTATATCTGAAAAGTTTGTCACCGGACAACCCACCATCCTTTCAGCAAACGCCCCTTGCAAAGTACCCATAAAGAGATCAGACATCTCTCTGTCCACCAGTGGAGGTTGCACTCTGGCAGCCAACTCCCTCCACCTCTGGGCATATTCTTTAAACCCTTCATTATTCTTTTGAGACATACCCTGCAGCTGGGTACGGCTCGGAGCCATATCAGCATTGAACTGATACTGTTTAAAGAATGCGTCCCCAAGATCTTGCCAATTCTTGATATCTGAGGACTTGAGCTTGGTGTACCACTCCAGTGAGCCTCCGGACAGACTGTCCTGGAAAAAGTACATCCACAGCTTCTGGTCCATGGTGTAAGCTGAGATCTTACGGACAAATTCCTGAAGATGCGTTTCGGGGCAGGAACTCCCATTATATCTATCAAATGTGGGCGCCTTAAATTTCTGCGGGATCACAATCCCCTCCACTAGCCCCATGTTTGACATATTGACCACCCCAGGAGTGGCATAACTCTCCAAAGCTCGGATCTTCTCAGCCAGCAGCTGAATCTCTTTGTTCTGTGGTGGGGCACTGTATTGACCGAAAGGTTCGTTGTGCATGGAAAACTGATCCGCTTCTCTATCTTCCTCTCTGTCGTCATCAACCCCGAAAAAAGGCGGGAATAGACTGTCCTTCATGTTCTGACCCGGTTGACCACCCGCAGCACCAAAACCTCCAGCGTTGTTCACTACACCCACGGTTGTTCTTTTACCAACGTCTCGAGAACCACCCAGCCCCTGGTTGGAGACACCATCCAGGTTAACGCCACTGTTTGCCGCTGAAGCCCGCTCGAGCTTCTCGACTTTATCAGCCAAAGCCTTCTGACCAACTGCAAAACCTTGCATGATGTTGATCAGCTAGTTCATCTTGTCCTTCAGCTCAAGAATATCTGTGTTCGGGAGATCCATTAGTCTGGGAGTATTGCGTCGCGTGAAGTATCTGTGAGGACGGGTTGAGTGCAAAGGTACAACTCTGCGAGCACGAGCAATGATTCCTGCAACAATCAAGCACGTTAGAACTGATACCTGCAAAATAAAACACAGGTTATTATGATCATGCATGAATGCAGTGTTTATCCACACGAGGAACACTTTGTCTCTTGATCCTGGCTTCATCGAGACATATAACAATCCGACAGCAATATTCTGACATTCATCATTTGATTTCATCATACAGATCAGAGATATATGATTTAGCAAAATACCCCCCCAACCATGTGTGTGCTGTGTGAGTGCATACGGTAAAGCAAATAAAGCTTGAAGATTGATCACTGAATGAAAATAACCATCACATAGCAAAATTGTACAAGAAGTGCCATAGTCATACATCAAAGCTGATACAAATCTCCAGAATCGGGAAAGAAATACAAACAAATGAATTCCGTCAACAAGCCTGACGGTAATCCACACAAATGAAAAAGGCTAGCCTGATGAGGGTCCCACAGAAGGCCCTATATCATCAACCATTTTCGCGAACTCTGCGGCGAACCTGAGCTCGGTGTTCTCTTGCTGTAATCTCCCCACCTCCTTCTGGTGAATCTTCATCTGCCTGAAGTAATGATCTCGCTCAACCTGATAATGATCTCTCTCGGCGATGATCTTCAGATTCTCTGCTTCCTTAATCTTCAGCTTTGACTCCCACTCAGCAATAAGGACTCGGACTCTGTCGTCCCTCTGATCTCTCACGAGGATTTGCCTCCTCTTTTCATCTTCAATGACCTTTGCAGCTCTGGCTAGCTTCTCTTTCGTGATGTCGTGCTCCCTTGTGGATGACGCTAAGACTTGACTGATATTCCCATAGTAAGCAGTGTCCATCTCAAAGCGCTTTGCTTCCAGGGCATGTCGCTTGTCTTGATCTTCCATCCTCACTCTAATCTCCTGATTAGCCGTCTGAATCCGAGCAACACTCATCTCCAATCCAACTTTCTCTGCAAGCAGCTGATCTCTGGCTCTCTTCATCTCGAGGAATTCTTCCATACTAACGGAAGAACGCGGACCCTCAATCAAAGGACACCCAGGATCACCTCCCGGATATGGTAGATGTGTGATCTCAATCCTCTTCCGAAGCCAATCACCGAATAGAGGAAAATACCGGCTGTTGACCTTGCCAAAAGGAACCTTGCCCTTTCTCTGAATATCACGCCATTCATCCAACACTTGCCTCAACTTGGCCTGATTACCCTTAATTGGGAAGTAGAAGGACTCCTGAATCTCTCGACTGAGAGGAGGACCTTCCACAGCAAACCCCATCTGTCTCCTGAGAAGCACCGGGTTGTAATTGATGCAACCCTGAACTCCCACAAGAGGCACATTGGGAAGACTCCCACAGCTATATATGAAATCCCGTCCAGCCATGCCGTTATGAGTCCAAGCTATATCAGCGGCCCGCAAACCCATCAATCTGAACGACCACCTGACAGTAGGATCTAGAAAAGCAAAAGCACCTCGGGAAGGCAAATACCCCATAAACCATCTGAATAGCAACTGAGCATAACACCGGATCAAGCCACCACGCCGCTTCTCGTTCCTGTTATGAACCGAGTAATAGACGTCTCCGATCAGAGTAGGAATAGGGTTCCTCTGTATGAACAATCTGATGGCATTATGGTCCACAAAGCTCTTCTGATTAGGAAATAGAATGACACCATAAATGCCCACAGCAATCAAAGCACAGACCGTCTTCCAATTACCCGCAGCAACATATTCCTTGGCTTTAGCTTCCAAGAAACTCAAATGAAAACCAGGTAATTTTCCCTTCTCCTTCAAACCCTCTCTGATCATCTTCGGGCTCAAATAAAGAGCACGAGAAATTTCAAGGATGTCAGGCTCTCCCCTAACGGCACAGAAAGGAATCTGATCTCGGATCGGAATACCAAAGATGCTGGCATAATCCTCCATCAGAGGTCCCAACAAATAATCTGGAAACACAAAACACCTCAAGCCCGGGTTATAGAACTGGAGAAGTGTATGAATGGCGCTCCTGTCGCTGTCTGTGAGTCTGAAAACCATCTTCAGAATACCACCGTATGCCTCACGGAACATCCCCACATGGTCGGGTGTAATCAAGGCTATCATATCTCTCAACACACCAATCTCTGGGTCGAAGAAACTGTAGGCAACATCATGCTTCAAACCGGTCCTCATGTCTGAGCAAAGAAATCTCTCAACCAGGATCTCAATCAAAAATGTCCCTGCATATGGATAAACATGTGTTAGATGCAGGTAAATGCAAAATATGATGGTGCTGATGAATGAATGCAATGCATTGCCATCCTCCAAGTCATCCGATCATCTGTTGCTCTGAATCACAGCCCTGACTTCTGAACCGATCACAACCATCTGAGGGAATATGTAACCACAAATCCAACTCAAGGGTTCCGAAATAAACGGAACTGAAAGATACACCATCATCACCATCACCAAACAATCTCTGAGCAGATACCCATAACCATCTCTGAATCGGCCCGGGGAATCCTGAAATAAACGGATCCCCACTGATAAATAACTCGGACAGCACTCCGGCGTCTATGAAATAAATGCCCATAAATCCGACTTATAAATAGGACTCCGATCAACGGACCAAAAGTCACCATCAAAGTCACCATCTGAACATGCATCTGTAAGAATCACCCTCCCCTCACAGGTAAATTCTAATCAGGTCACCCTAAGGCGGATAATAGTCTCGACAATCGGGCAAAGACACTCAATGGGTTTGCCCTTTCGGGTGTGCCATTGTAGCTCCCTTAAGATCGTCTAAACCAAAGATCCGGGAAATGATCGGTCACCGAAGTCAATAGTTCAGATGAAGTGACTCAACCAGAGTGGAGTACCCCATAAAGGAAGAATTCCCTCAAAAGAACCTCGTCCGGCTTGTGGTACATCACATTGCCAAACACGTGTTGACCTAACATGAAGGAGGCAACATGAGACCACACTAATCCTAGGTGTATACTCGGGCCTGGGTTTTAGCCCCACTCAGAACACCCACCCCAAACAAGGAACCACCTGCACAGAGGACGACAACATGATAGTATGATGCATGCAAATATTTATGCAAATATATACACAGTCAGAATAATAAATGCAATAAATAAAGCAACACAAGCAACCTACACTATCCTAGAGCGCTAGGAGAGACTCGCTTAGGGAAAATGGACAAGCACAGGTCAACACCTTGTGTTTATCCCCAGCAGAGACGCCAGCTGTCGCCTACGCGAAAAACAACCGGCGGGCTAAAACAAAACAACACAGAGCCGCCACCGCGCGTTATTTATCCCAAAAGAGGGAAAGGAAACGCTCGAAGTAAACCTGGGAAAAGCATGGTCTCGCGACCAAAGAGAATGGGATCGGGAGTCGGTTACGCAAGGGGAAGGTATTAGCACCCCTCACGTCCGTCGTACTCGACGGTATCCACGCTCAAAAGATAGAAAAAGGTTGCTAAAACAAACATCACACTCACAAGAAACACAGGTGGGAAAAGGGGGAAGAGGGCTCGCTAGGACATCGCATCCTATGCCTACGTACTCGTTTGGAACGAGAATCAGAGCGACCGTAGTTCGGCTCACGCACGCCGAAACAAACACACACACAAAAAGGCAAACATGGAACCCGAACGCCAATAGCTGGACTTACATCAGCTTCCGAACCAAACAACCCACACTGGAAACCAGATGCCACTTGATGGACTTATACCGGACTCCAAGCACACAACAAGAGGATACGGAATGCCAATGGCTGGGCTTACATCCGTCTCCTACACACACAAGAAGAAACAACCAACAAGTTACTAAGGAGTCGGGAACTCGAGCCTAGCAACTGTCAAGCAAACACACACAAAAAGAAAAAGGGTTTGCCCGGAGAGATCTCGTGCGACCTCCTGCCTACGTACCTCATCGGGTATGAGGATCAGGGCAACGTAGTTCCCCTCAACAGGGGAGAAAGACTAGCCTAACCAGATAACAGAGGGAGACACAACTAGGGAGACTAACTCGAGCCTAGATGTTATCATGCATAATCATCCCTAAGTTAAGGTTTGTTATCTACTTGCACAACAGCAAGCTAATCCTATCCAGGCAGAGCAAGCATGCAAGCATAAACAAAACAAAGCAACCATTCACATCTAGCACACACTATATCCAGTCAAAGTGGGCTCAAACAAAGGGTCAGACTGCCAAAGCAGGTCATCTGTACAAGGGTGGTGTTAGCTCTTAACCCTGACATTGAGAGTCAGGGTGAAGCTGATGAAAGGTGAGTGAAGATTAGACTTCACAGCTCTTATCCCTGACCAGGGAGAGCTTCAGACAATGAAGTGTGGGTCCAGAAAGTGGGCACCCTTCTACACTCATGACTCTGACTCAATTGATCTTGGGTTAATGTCCCAATGCATCAACACAGTGGTGTGTGCAGAGGGACGACTCAACAAGAATAGCAGGGGATGGATTGCACATCCCTTGGGTTCTTCCAATTGCCTTAATCAAGGTCTTTTCCTGCTTGGGGACAAAGTTAAACAATCACAAACATCGCCTCTTAAGGAGGACTTCAGACAGTTGCCTGGCTAAATAACAAGCCAGGTCTTCCAGACTACATGGAGACAAGAGAGTCTACCTCAATTGGTTTAAACAACCAAGCAACAGCAAGCAAGTTCTCAAGGAACTATTAGCAACTAATGTACCTGAAATCAATCAAATACAATCAGTATACTAGTCAAAAAGTCAAAACAAACAGCATAAAAACCAACAGTCAATGCAAGCAATCATATGAGCCAAGCACAAGCTCAAAGCAAGTGAGCTAAGCACCCTACAAAACACACAAGTTAGTTCACAACAATTAACCAAATTCAATCAACTTGAAGCAATCTCCTTAAAGCATTTGCATCTTTACCTGAAAAGCCAAACTCAAATATGAGAAACAAGACCACTAGGACAAGCCTAGGGTCAAAAGGAGTTGAAAAATCCAAAACAGCAAGTGAAAATTATCCAAAACCACAATCAAACAATTTAGAAACAAATGCTCATATCATTCACCATTATCATTTCATGAACAAAATAACACAAAACATGCAATTTGCAACCTCAAAGAACCAAACAGAATGATCACACTAAAATCAATATCAAAACATTTCAATAAATTCCACAAATATTCAAGTCTAAACAAAACACATAACATGTCAAGCGCACCAAATTTCAGCTCATTTGGATTAGGGGAAGTAGGTCAATGAAATTCAAAAATTCCAGACAAGTTCAAGCAAGCCAACACAAGGCATCAAAACAAGCATCAACTTCCATCAATCATAAAACAGTTACAAAACATGATAAATGAATGGGATCAAAGCCAAGATGACCTATAATATGTCCACAATGCACATACCAAATTTCACATCCATCCAATTAATAACCAGAATTTCACAAGGCAAATACAAACATGTATCACAAAAAATCAACAAATGACCAAACAGGGGGAAAAATTCCAATCAAATAGGAAATGCCTTCAAAAATTCCATAAAAATTCCCATGTATTCTCAACATCCATATGCTCAATCATGCAAAAAGTCAACTCAATCCAATGTCCACAAGCATGGCAAATAAAATCATGAAATTGCACTAAGCATGGTGTGACATAAATTGTCACACCTCTATTCAAAAATTCATATCTCATCAACCAGGAACTCAAAAATTGCAAACCACATACAAAAATTACCAGAAAAGAGTCAAGAACATGCATGTAAAATTTCATCAATTTTGGATAAGGCATCAAGATTTCATGATCAATATGGCAAAACATACACATAAATGACACATTCAAACAATCCCTAGGCATTTTATTTTTCCACACGTGCACAAAAATATTAAAAATCACCATAAAAAACTACACATCACAAGGAGAATGGTGAAAAAAACCTCATCAAATTTGGATTAAAAATGAAGAACTTATGAATTTTCTAAGATGAATGATCAAAGTGAAATGAAAAATGAAAAAAAGAAATGAAATAAAATGATTTAGTAAGCTAGAATGGCAAACTTGTAAATTTGCTACAGCGAAGGCAAAACGCAGCGTTTTATTAATGCAGTGGCGCAATGCTATTGGCTGGAACGCGCGGTAAACACCAATTCAAATGTCAAGCCATGAAAAATGGATCAAAGAATTTCTGGAAATGGAATTGTGAAGCATTCATCGTGTTCTTCAACATTCAACATGAACATGAACAATTTTCACCAAAACGCACAAGCAGCATACCAATCGAATCAGCGAGTCATGTAGATCACTAAACCAACAATCATTTGACCTAAATCTACCTATGCTAACCGGATCGAGCAAAAGAAGCTTCATACGTCAAAGTTCAGATCATGATATCTCATTCAATTCTCAACTAAAATGCACGATTTGAATTGCAGTGTGTTCTACATCACAAGATCTACCTAAACCACATCAAGATTCTAGCAATTAAAGACTTTGAAATCTGACCTTGTGGAAGTGCTGTCGCTCGATTTGATGGATTTGAGGTGCCAATTGATGAAACAGATGCAGCTTGTTGATGTAGAAGATGAATGGAAAAGGTTCTTCAGCTCAGCAAAGCTCCAGCTCGAAGGAAATTCAAAACTCCATGGATGAGCAAGGTTATGACAGCTGCGATTCTTGAAGTTTCTTCCACCAATTGCCTTCAACAGTTGCTTGATTAGACCTACAGATGATGAACACTACAAGAACCAGCACGAAGAGTGATGAATTTTGGTGAAAAAGTGGAAAAAGTGTGAAGAGCAATTGAGAGAATTTTGGATGAAAAGTTGGTTAGATCTGAGAAATGAAATGTGATTATGCATTTTCTGTTATGATTAATGTTTTATACCACATGCTAATCCAAGTGCTAATCACAATTAGCAAATTCAAGTGAAATTAGCAAAATGCAAATTATGCATAAATGTCCAAAATGGCCTTTTGCAAAATCAGCCAATGCAACAGTAAAAACCAATTCAAACAAGTCACATTGGATGTTTATGATGTGTTGGAATAGGCTTTGTATGCAAATTCCTTGTATTTTGGAAATTCACCTTTTTTCCCACTAATTTTCAAAGTGAACACTTGAAAAATGACTTTTTGCTATGACGATTTTCAATGAAATATGATGATGCATCATGAAATTTCATGTCAAATGTGGTTTGCTCAAAGAAAGAACACCCAATTTGGCCATTCCATTCAAAAGTTATGCCACTTTGAATTTCAACATTTTTGGAAAATGATTTGATCATAACTTGCCAACCACACATGAGAAATTCATGTTCTTGGACTTTTTGGAAAGGTGAGAGCAAGATCTACAACTTTCATGTTGAACAAAATTTCATTGGAAGTATTTTTGGACATGTAATTTTGAGGTGAAAAACTTTCCATTTTTGGCAGTTTCCAATTACAGGTCACCTGCTATTTTTGGAAACTTTTCATCTGATTTTATTTTCTTCATTCTTGATGTTTGAAATGTCAAATGAAACTTGTTTAGACATGAATGAAGTGTATCTAACCCTCTCCCACCTCCAAATCCATCAATTCAGGCACAGTTGACCACAATTGACTTTTCTGACTGATAGATGAATTTGGCTATGGACTGATCAAGTTGAGCCTCAAACTCCTGATGAAATGGCTCAATTATGAAACCCTAGCCTCCATAAGCTCAATATAATCATAAAATGATCCCCATATCCATTGTAGACCCCATCTCCTTCACAAACCCTAATTGGCCCAATGCAGCTGATTAGACTGATTAGGGTTGACTAGTGGTTAAAACCCTAATCTCAAGGTATCTGATGAATCTCTTAAATCTCTTAGATGATAACAAGACCATGATGATGATGTATTATTTCAACCAAGATGAAGATCAATCTCCTTGAGAAATCATGAAACCCTAATTTGTAGCACAATCCTCAGATGGCTAGTGATCAATTCAATCAACGAAACCCTCAGCTTGAATCTCAACCTCTTATCTTCTGACCAAGACCTAGGAGGATGACTTGCACAATGTTTCCACATGATATGCAATTATGCAATGCCTAATGACCTAAAAAATGATATGCCATATGTTAAGCTAGTCCCAAGAGAGGAGGACAAATTTTGAGGTGTTACAGATTAGCCGACAATTTCTACTTAAATGGTGATGTGTTGTACAAGAGACACTTCAACATGGTTCTTCTCAGATGCATGGATAGACACGAAGTAGACTTGTTGATGACTAAATTGCATGAAGGTTCCTTTGGTACTCATTCCAATGGACATGAAATGGAGAAGAAGATGTTGCGAGCAGGTTACTATTGGCTGACAATGGAATCTGACTGTTGCAACTTTGTGAAGAAATGCCACAAGTGTCAAATATATGTAGATAAGATTCATGTTCCTCTAACACTGTTGAACGTGATTTCCTCTCCATGGACCTTCTCCATGTGGGGAATTGATATGATTGGCATGATTGAGCCCAAAGCGTCGAATGGACATCGTTTCATTTTGGTGGCTATTGACTAGATCATAAAATGGGTTGAAGCGGCATCATACGCAAATGTGACCAAGCAAGTGGTTGTAAGGTTCATCAAGAATCAGATTATATGCCGTTATGGTGTGCCAAGTAAGATCATTACTAATAATGGATTGAACTTGAATAACAATTTGATGGAAGCTCTTTGCAAAGACTTCAAGATTGCACATCATAATTTTTTTCCCTACAGACCCAAGATGAATGGGGATGTTGGAGCTGCAAATAAGAACATCAAAAAGATTATTCAGAAGATGGTTGTGACATATAACGAGTGGCATGAGATGCTCCCGTTTGCTTTGCATGGGTATCATACATTCATCCTCACTTCAACAGGGGAAACCCCTTTCTCTCTTATTTATGGTATGGAAGCAGTACTCCCCGTAGAGGTTGAGATTCCTTCATTAAGTGTGCTCATGGAAGCCAAGTTGACTGAGGCTGAATGGTGTCAGACCAGGTATGATCAGCTGAATTTGATAAAAGAAAAGAGATTAACTGCCATGTGTCATGGTCAGTTATATCAGCAAAGGATGAAGAAAGCTTTTGATAAGAAGGTCAGACCTCGTGTAGGTGACCTTGTGCTCAAGAAGATTTTATCGTTCAAACCAGATTCTAGGGGCAAATGGACTCCTAATTATGAAGGCTCATATGTTGTCAAGAGAGCCTTTTCAGGCGGTGCTTTGATTCTTACAAATATGGATGGTGAAGAGTTCACTCGTCCTGTGAACGCAGATCCAGTCAAGAAATACTTCGCCTAAAAAGAAAAGAACAGCTCCCTAAGTCGAAAACCCAAAATGGCAGCTTAGGCAAAAAAGGAGCGTCTCGGTGGATTGAAAACCCGAAAGGGCGATCCAGGCAACAATTAGAGACATAAAACAGAAAAATTTCCCGATAAGTTGAGTACCCCATCCTGGGGCAACTTATGAAAAAATTAGGGATTATGGCAAGTAACTACATTCTGCTGATCTTCGGTTTTGAAGACTTATTTTGGGCACATTGTCAGACTTTGGTTCACTATCTCCAGCAGTCGCCAAAAGCACAAGGGATATCAATAGCTGGTAGAAGGATTAGCGGTCAATTGTATTCAATGTAACCTTTTTCCTTGTAAATTACCATTTTCAACTTTGTAAAGATATATGGAGTCTTGTCATTTACACACTACCATTCTATTAAATAAATTTGAGCCTTTATCCAATTGTTTCTCCTCTTACTTATTTCAGCCAATAGTTTTAAATTCTATTATGATCATTTTTGAAATTAATTTTTTTTATCAAAATCATTTTCTTAAACATATAAAAGCAAGAATTTTTCAGAGGTAGTTTTAAAGCAATATCAACAGCATTTCGAAAAACAGCATGTCTTAATTGTGAGGCTATATTGGTTCCCCCAAGAAGATAACCCTTCGGATATCCTTAGCCGAGTTTGTTGATCCAGTTCCCCTGCCGAGTGTTTGATTCCCAGCGGAGCTTCTGTACTCAGAGTTTGTGTGTTCCTTAGCAGGGTTGATTTTCTGTTTTGATCTTCAGTAGAGTAAGATCGATTTCCCCAGTAGATCGCGTTGGTTTCTCCGCCAGTAGCCATTTGACTCGCTCCCAGTCAGAGTTTCCTCCTGGTTTCTGAGCAATTATTTGTGTTTATCCTCTGCATGGTTGACCTAAAATTCCCTGCAGACTCGATAATATTTCCTTTCCTCATCATATATCCTCTTTCCCCAGATAATGTTGAGCCTTTGGGATATTGACCTCCCTATTTTCCGGCAATTGTATCCCGTTGTTGTGGATTGACCGAGGATTGTACCGATGATTCAAATTGTTTGCGACACCTTTATATCCTTTGCGATCGTTTTGTCAGCATAATCATCATATATACATATACATATACATATACATATACACTCATATAATTTCATGATTACATATTTTGGCATAATCATATTTGTTCATTCATTGTTTGAGATTCTTATTCTTTGTTATGTCGGTACTTTATCCCCATACAAGTTTGGCGTTTGTCATCCTTCAATTGTAGAGTGTCAGCCCCTTAAGCAGAAATTTTTTAACCTTTCTCCTTTCCCTGCTGAGTTATTTCCTCGTGGATGATCATTGTTTTAGTTTCCTCCCCGGTTGACTACCTGGATGGAATTACTCCCCTTGAGTTATATCCTCATTGGGTTGAGTCCTGATTGACCGTTTCTTTCTAGATCTTACCTAGATAGATGTTTCTGGTCTCTGAGAGCCTATTACCCAGTAACTGGTAATATTCTTCTCATGTTCTTCAATTTTTCCCAATACCCGACAAGAGCAACTTTTTTTCCCAGCGGATTCGTCTTCATGTTTCCCCAGGAAGTATATCCTTGATATGTTCATCCTAACCGGTGACAGATGTCTTTCTCTCCCCTGCCTGAGTTTATCCTGGATATGTTCATCCTAACCGATGACAGATATTCTCATCCTTGGTATTCTACCCAGTAAAAGGTAGTTGTAATCCCTACTTTGTTCCTTAGAGGGCTAATCCTTGATATGTTCATCCTAACCGATGACAGATTTCCTCCTCTTTAGGGTCTTCTACCCAGTAATCGGTAGTTGTAAATTCTGTTTTCCCCCTCAACAGAGTCTATCCTTGATATGTTCATCCTAACTGGTGACGGATTTTCTCTTTGATGGTCTTCTATCCAGTATTCGATAGATGTAAAATTCCTACTTTTTTTTTCAGTTGGTTTATCCTTGATATGTTCATCTTAACCGATGACGAGTATCCTCCTTAACAATTCCCAGGCAAGACTATCCTTGATATGTTCATCTTAACCAATGACGAAATTTCTTTCCTTTGAGCCTATCCTTGATATGTTCACCTTAACCGGTGATGGATATTCTCAGCTTCGGTCTTCTGCCCAGTAACTGGTAGTTGTAAATCCTATTTCTACAGTTTTCCCCAACAAGGTTATTCTTACCCAGTAACCGGTAATGGATATTCTCTCTTGTTGGTTCCCAGCGAGTCATCCTTGATATGTTCATCCTAACCGATGATGGATGTCCTCTCTGTTAGACTTTTATTATCTCCTTACCAAGTAGCAGGTAGTGGATAATGAATTTCTGCTCCTCATGTGTTGAAGTTTGTTTCTTCCCTAGTTGGGTTGAGTGCGTTTTTCCTTAGTGAAATAGCTTTTCCCTCCATTGATTCAAGAACTTCAGTTTTATCCTGATCTACTTACGATCCCCTGTAGATGTTTTATTTCTTCGCCTGTGTCTTTCCATTTTATGGAATTCCTCTAATCCCCCAACAGTTTTTAAGTCGTAGCCTGGCCTACGCATAACCCTTTATCCCCTAGAGTCTATGTCTCCCTAGTGAGTTTTCCTTACAGAATGCATTCTACTCCTGTGGATCTTCGGTCTCTCTGATTTCTTTTCCTTTGTGGCAACATTTCCCCACAGAGAATTTGATTTTTTACATACATATCATATGCATCATAAGGCCTCTTAGGGAACCAAATTTGTTTCTATGTTGTTATTTAAGCCCATTCTATTGAGTCGATACGAAGATTTTAACCTTCACCTCCTCAGTTAGAATGTCCTTAAATAGGGGCAGCTGTAAGACCCCAATTTTGACCCTAAGATCCCTTATGCAATTTCATCATATGCATTAGCATTGGGATCATACCTTGGCATCCTCTTTACCCCTCTTTCATTGGGTTTATTTTGGGAGAGATCACCAAGCACCATGTGATTGTATCAGACTTTTACTTTATCATTTCACTAACCAAAATACCAAAAATATGTCTTTGTATTTGCCTAACTCTTTTGTAGGTAGGGCATGATCATCAAAATTCATCAAGTTCATATCTAGGGTTTAAGACCCTCATGGATACAAAAAGAACAATCAAAGATTGATCCACAATGTCTAAAAGCATCATATATGAGTCCCATTGATCTCTACATGTTATATTGATCATGTATTCTTCAAGAGTTTGGAGGTGATTTGCCTTGGAAACCCTAGTTTGACTGGGTATCTTGAGTAACTTCTCCAACAAGCTATCTCACCAATTGATCAAATATATCAAGGGGCACTTAGAAATTCATCATCTTATGCATATATGATCTACCATAGCCTAAAATGTCAAGAGAATTGAAGGATAGCAAGTTGGTTGATGGTGGTTGGCTAGATGGATTCATCCGATCAAAACTGGGTCTCCCTAGACCCTATCTCCTACAATTTTCACCATATTAAAATGATTCCAAAAGAAACGTTACTCTAAAGTACATTCCAAACAACTTTCATGTTGAGACCTAGAGCTCGTTTTGCTTGGAAAATCATTTTCTATGTTGAAACATTATATGTCATTTTATCTAAATCCTAATTTGAAAGTTAACTTCCCAAGGCCGTAACTTGCTCAATTTGTATGAGATGAAAGCTTTCCAAGTTTCACAATCAAATTCAGGATGTCTAATTCAAGTTTGATGTTTGGAGTGAGAGATAATTCAACTTTTATGAGCATGTGATATGAGGATACATTATAGGTCATTTTTTACCCATACCATTGAGCAAGTGATTTTTTCAAACATCAAAAATGCATAACTCTATCATTCTAAATCCAAATGACATGAAATTAGTGACCATTTTGAAGGTAGTTAAAAGAGCTATAACTTTGGTGAAGAAACGCTTCTCATTTGAACCTCACATAAAAAGTTAAGCAAGGTAGGATATTGAGATATATGGCTTGACACTTAGAAAAAATTTCAACATGTTGAAATTTCCAAACTTCCACCTCAAAATTCACCATGATCCAAGCTCCAAATGGAAAATTGTTCAACATAAAACTTATTCCCCTTGATCTAAGCTTTCCAAATAACCCAATTTTATGCATTTTGAATGAGATTTGCTAGGAATGTGCATGGCTTTAACAGAGCTGCATGATTGGAAGAAATCAAATGCCAAAAATCACATTTCACATTGCCTTGACATCCAAGCCTCATTTGAACTTCAGAATAGATGCAAGTGAATCAAATTGGATTGCTTCATGGGCCTGTACACGCCCATGCAAGCTTGTGCATTAAATTTCCAAATTTAGCAATTTTTCAAGTGTGCAAATATCAGTCCCAATTGCTATAAATACAGGCCCTTGGAGCTCAATTCAAACAGACCTTGCGCACTAGCTTTTCCCCCAATTGAAACCCTCACATTTCAAAGGAAAACTTGATAATTTTCAAATTGAAAATTGAGTTAGAATATCACTTTTTGGAGATTCAAGAACTCCAGGATCCAATGCTTTGTACCATTGCCAAACCTCTCCTGCAAGCTTCCTAAGTGTGATCAGATCAAGTTTGAAGCAAACAACATCAAGTTCTGCACATCATTGAAGCTAAATTTCAGAAAACTTCATGTCTTCGATTCTCACTTAATTCTCATCAATTCTCTTGGATCTTTGGTTGTCTGAAGTCCTACCAATGTAGGCAAGAAGATTGAGTTGCTTTAAGGTCAAATTGAAGCAACTCAGTTGTCACACCTCAAAATTCAACTCCTCATATCTTTTTATATAATTGGAGTTAGTTGAAATTGAGGTCAGATTCGTGCTCTACGCCATTTTTTCTTTCAGATCATGTCCTCTTTTTTTGTTTTAGTGATGGTTGAGGGTGGACCAGTCCGGTGAGGTCCACCGGAGAAGAAGACCGGAGCTCTAGCTCCGGCGGTGTGTTGGCACGTCTCCCAGCCACAGGATCCATTCAAATTGTTTTAATCTTAGGCGTTGGTTTTGATTACCACGCGTGTGGCGCGCTGACTAGGTTACATCATGGAACGCGCGTTTGTGTCCACTTGATCTGCCACCTCAATTAATGAGGGAGATCAAGTGGCTCACGTTTTTTTTGATTTTTTGATTTTTGTTTTAATTCATTTGATTTTCATTAATTCATATTAATTTTAATATTGATCCAAAAAATATGAGAGTTTCACCAAAAAATTTAAATAAATTCGTCTTTCATATTCTGAATTAAAATTATTTTTTGGATCATTATTAATATTTTTCATGATTTAATTAATTTTATGTTTATTTTTAATTGTTTAAAAATACTTTTAAGTCTTTAAAAATTCTGAAATTTTTTCTCCAAGGTCCTTTGACCTTGTTTCACCTATGATAAATCTCATGGCCATTTCTTTGGTGTTTTGATGACGTTTTTAGGAATTTGACAAACCATATTTAATTTAAATGCATTATTTTAGTATTTTTTTAATTGAATAAATGTCAAATAATTGTGTTGACCTCTTGTGATGGTTTGTGTAAGTTTGACTTGTGTTGTTGAGCCTTGGTTAAGGTTGATTTGACTTAGCTAGGTTAATATAATTGGATTTAGGGGATTGATGGAATGTACATTCCATCTCCCAAAATGAATGAATGATATTAATTTGGAAGAATGAATGAATGAATGAGTTTTGAACCTAAGGCAACCTCATTCATTCATTCTAATATCCCAAAAATATTAGAATGAATGAATGAATGAATGAATGAATGAATGAATGATTTTTGGGATATTAGAATGAATGAATGAATGAATGATTTTTGGGATATTAGAATGAATGAATGAATGAATGAATGATTTTTGGGATATTAGAATGAATGAATGAATGATATTAATTTGGGATTTCTAAATGGAATTCTTGCCTATTGGATTGCTACCCATCGGTTAGATCTTTTCAACTCTTAACTTTTAATTTTATGCATAATATTAGTCTCTTCATCTCCTCCCCATTTGTTTAATTTCAAAATTTCTCCCTCTTTTCAAAATCTTCTTTGTTTGAACTTGTTATTTTCAAAATTTTGACCACTTTACAAACTAGAAACTTTGGCCTTATGCCATTGTATTTTTAAACTTCTTTTTTTAATCAAACTTGTAATTAGACTTAAATATACTTGACCTAAAGTTTCAAAAGCCAAAAATGAACTAACTCATTCAAACCATTTTTAGGCCTTTGTGCCTTCAAACTTAATTTATATTAAAAGCAATGCACCCACTTTGGAATTTGTATCACGAACTACAAGGTTTTGATCCCTCATTTTTATGTTGGTAGGTAGGCACAAGTCTGAAGGTCTTGTCAAACACAAAATATATAAATAATGAATTCCTTTCTCATCCCCCCATTCTATTTGTTTGTAAACATCACTTTGTAAAAAATGCATATGCACACAAAAAAGGGCTCCCTAGGATTACCTATGACACTTTGGGTGCTAACACCTTCCATCTGTGTAACCAACCCCCTTACCTATAATCTCTGACATTTTATTAGTTTTGATTTGAAAACTTCTTACTTTTGGGTTTTGTTCGTACTTTTTCCCTTTTCCCTTGGAAACAATAAAAGCGCGGTGGCGACTCTTGTTATTTGATGTCTTGCTTATCCATAGCTTGATGATCATGAATTTACCGCTACAAACCCCCGTGGGTGTATGATTGTCAAAAGGAATATCCAGAAGTTGATGGATGAGAATGTTATTCAGATTCAAGGGATATGGGGAATGATGTGAACGTCATTGTGCCAGTGTTCAAGACCCCTAAGCATGTAGTTATTTAATTTGATAGCAACAACAACAATAATGTCAACAGATCAGTATCATAGTTGGTAATATGGTTAGAGGGCCCTATCCCCTATGCATCCAATAAACTTGTGCCATATCAGTATAATGCCACAATGATTGAAATTGGTCAAGAGGTTCCTCTACCAGTTGCAGACTCAGTGATAAATATTGCGGACATAGCGAAGGTAACACGTAGTGGTCGAGTGTTCAATCTGTTCTGTCTTAAGGTTGTGGCGAAGAAGATGTTGAGAGTAGGTTACTATTGACTTACAATGGAATTTGATTGTTTCAAGTTTGTGAAGAAATGCAACAAGTGGCAAATTTATGCAGATAAGATTCATGTTCATCCGACACCGTTGAATGTCATTTCCTTCCCACGGCCCTTCTCCATGTAGGGAATTGATATGATTAGCATGATTGATCCAAAAGCTTCAAACGAACATCGTTTCATTCTGGTAGCTATTGATTACTTCTAAGTGGGTTGAAGTGGCATCGTATGCGAATGGGACCTAGCAAGTTTTTGTAAGGTTTATCAAGAATCAAATTATATATTGATATGGTGTACCAAGTAAGATCATTACTGATAATTGATCGAACTTGAATAATAATATGGTGGAAGCTCTTTGTAAAGACTTCAAGATTGCACATCATAATTCTTCTCCCTACCGGCCTAAGATGAGTGGGATGTTTAAATTACGAACAAGAACATTAAGAAGATTATTCAGAAGATGGTTGTGAAATACAAAGATTGGCTTGAGATATTCGCGTTTGCTTTGCATGAGCACCGTACATCCATCCGCACTTCAACAGAGGAAAACCCTTTCTCCCTTGTTTATGGCATGGAATCTATGCTCCCTGTGGAGGTTGAGATCCCATCATTGTGTGTTTATATGGAAGCCAAGTTTGTAAGAACAAAGTTGGTTCTATAATGTATCTCTAAGATTTTTATGATAACAACCCTAACGAAATTTTTATTACGTACGCAAGACTCTGATCAAACAATCAGATAGATAAATCATCAGATAAAGAATCCAGCGTTAGATGCTACTCAGAGGATACGTGACCAGAAGGTTCTGACTCTAACACAAGCGCTAGCAAAACGAAAGAAGTTAGAAACTCCGAAAGAGAAGTACAAATCCAGACACTGAAGACGCATGATCTGAAGAAGTCAAGATTAAAGAGAAACTCGGATACAGTAAGATACAAGTATCCTCTGAAGACGAACGTTGCAAAACAAGACTCTGAATACATGATTTGCTGACTCAGAAAGTGTAACCACGAAGAAATCTGCATTTAGACAGAAACTATTTCTAGAAGGAAATTATGACGCATCTAAAACGGTTTTGGAAAGAAACAAGGAAAGTAATGACATTAATCATTCTTCAATGTCCAAGATTATGTCATCACCCAACGGTCCTCTAAAACTCCTATATAAAGGATGGAATGTCGCACAAGAAAAACACAAGAGACACACAAGAATACAAATCTCTCAATTATCCTCCTTCACTATTTCACGAGTTGCTGCTCTTACGTGAAAAATTGTTGTTCTTATATTTCTGTAATATTTGCTTATTGTTAGAAGTACTGTGCATTATGAATCATTTTATTACTAAGATATTTGCTCAAGTGACTCTATGAAGTCTGAATACTTGAGAGGGCTAAGGGATTAATTCTCTTAGACGGTTGTTTGTGTAATCTTTCAAGATTAGGGGATTAAGTCCTTTTTGAAGACAAAATCACCATGGCCGGGTGGACTGGAGTGGCTTTGAATTTCAACCGAACCAGTATAAAATTCTTGGTCTAATTCTTTTTATTCTTAGTGTCTCTAAATTCTTAAAAAAGTTTTATTTTCCAAAACAATTCAAACCCCCCTTTCTTTTTTTTCTCTATCTTCAAAGTTGACTTAAGCTGAATGGTGTCCGACCATATATGACTAGCTGAATTTGATTGAAGAGAAGAGATTGACTGCCATGTGTCATGGTCAGATATATCAGCAGAGAATGAAGAAAGCATTTGATAAGAAGGTCAAGCCTCGTGTGTTCAGAGAAGTT
The DNA here is from genome assembly GCF_024323335.1 of Lathyrus oleraceus. NCBI lineage: Eukaryota > Viridiplantae > Streptophyta > Magnoliopsida > Fabales > Fabaceae > Lathyrus > Lathyrus oleraceus. The sequence continues at coordinate 428,867,964 of NC_066585.1, read as the reverse complement.
GACCTCGTGCTCAGGAAGATTCTATCTTTCAAACCTGGTACTAGGGGCAAATGGACTCCTAATTATGAAGGCCCATATGTTGTCAAGAGAGCCTTTTCGGGTGGTGCATTGATCCTTACAACTATGGATGGTTAAGAGTTCACTGGTCCTGTGAGTTCCGATGCAGTCAAGAAATACTTCGCCTAAAAAATAAAAGAACAACTCGCTAAGTTGAAAACCCAAAAGGGAGACTTAGGCAAAAATGGGCGAGTCGGTGGATTGAAAACCCAAAAGGGAGATCCATGAAAAAGTTAGAGACATAAAATAGAAAATTTATCCCAGTAGATTGAGTATCTCACCTCGGAGTAATCTAGGCAAAAATTAGGGATTATGGCAAGTAACTGCATCCGTTTGTTCCTAATCATTGAAGCAATTTTGAACGGTTATTTGGTTCTAATTCGTAATTCTCAACCAAAGACAAGAGCACAATGGATTTTAATGTTGGTAGGGAGAGAAGTGATAATTGTATTCAATGTAGCCCTTTTCCATGTAAATTACCATTTCTCAAACTTTGTAAAGATCCATGGAGTCTCGCTATTTGCGGACTACCATTCTATTAAATGAAGTTGAGCTTTTATCCAATTATTTCTATTCTTATTTACCTCTGTTAAATAAAATTGAATTTTTATGATGATAATTTTGAAATAAATCAATGAATAATTATTTTTTCTCTAAATAATAAAAACATGCACTTTAAGAATAATCGATTTTAGCAAGGAATGTCAACAACAATCTAAGAACAAGTAAGTCTTGAAGTGTGAAGCATTATTGTCTTCCCCAAGCATTTTGTTTGGTAAATTTTTCCTCCCCAAGAGTCCGTCGTTCATTCCCAACATGGTTAAGAAGTTGCTCCCGAAGTGACCAGTTATCCCCGATTGAGCTGATGATTGGTCCCCTTTGCAATTCGTCTTCCCCGATTAAGGTGTTCATGTTTTGCATCCCCCAGTTTGTGACTTGATGATTGGAGCCTGGATACCCTGGAACCTTTATTTGGTCTCCAGGTCCCCATTTTCATTTGTTTGTGTTGCATAATCGCGGCAGTTTCTCCCTTGTGTGAGTCAGATCCGATTATCTTTGCCTTGGAATTGGTTTATTTTGCAGATTCCAAGAAGAATCTTATGACTATTGAGGAATTAGATGGTCTTTGGTTTGTTCCGACAAGTTACAACATCCCCAACAATTTGATTCCCCATTTAGAGATTTATCCCTTGAATCCCCGACGGAGTTTGTCTTCTGATAGAAGAATCCTCCTTCTAGGTAGTGTTTGGTTCTGAGCAATATTGATTTTTGTCCCCTACAAGGTTGTCTCCCATTTGACATGGTGTTGACCTCAAATTCCCCACAGCGTTGACTGATTTGGATCCTCTGCAGATCATTCTTTATCCTTTGCATGTTTGGTTGATTATCCTTCAGTAGTGCTCTCTTCCCCCTACAAAGTTTGTTATGATTGATTGGAAGCATGTTTTCCATGCCTTCCCCAATCATAGTTGATTTATTCAGAGCTAGATGATTTATTTTCATCCCTAGAAGATTCTACAGTTGGTGTTTCCATCTTGTTGAGATTAGCTGAGTGTTTTATAGTGATGATTCAAATCTTTGTTATTTGTATCCTTTGTGCTGTTTTGCCAACATAGTCATGATCACAAACATGCATATTTATGCATATATAACACAACATCAGATATTTCACTATGCATTTTATCGCATTGATTTTTCTTCTGATCCCCTATTTTGGTGATATTATTTTCCCATGCAGATTTGGTATGTCTGTCCTCCTTCAATTGTAGAGTGTCAGCCCCTTAAGCAGAAAGAGTTTATCCTTTCTCATGCCTGAATGGAACCATTCCCCCTGAGTTATATCCTCATTGGGTTGAGACTTTAATTGATTATTTCTTTCTAGTTCCTACATAGATAGATCTTTTGGTCTCCAGAAGTCTATTACCTAGTAACTGGTATATTCTTCTTGGTATTAAGTACATTAACTTTACCCAATACTCGGTAAAAAGTAATCTCCTTTTTTGTTTCCCCAGTGGCTTCGTTTTCACGTTTCCCCGACAAGTCTATCCTTGAGTTGTTCATCGTACCCGACGACAGATATTCTTCCTTTTGGTTTTCTACCTAGTACAAAGGTAGTTGTAATCCCTACTTTTATTCCCTAGAGAGTCTATCCTTGATATGTTCACTTTAACCGGTGACGGATTTTCTCTTCTTTGTGGTATTTTACCTAGTAAATGGTAGGTATATATCCTATTTCCCCCTCAGATTTTATCCTTGATATGTTAACTTTAATCAGTGATGGATTTTCTCTTAGTTGTGGTCTTCTGCCCAGTAACCGGTAGTTGTAATTCCTATTTCTCCCCGACATTTTATCCTTGATATGTTTACCCTAATAGGTAACAGATATTCTTCCTCTTTCCCTAGGTGGTCTATCCTTGATATGTTCATCCTAACCAATGATAGATATTCTTCCTTTGAGTTTATCCTTGATATGTTCACTTTAACCAGAGACGAATGCTCTCTCTTTCGACTTCTACCTAGTAGCAGGTAGTTGTAAATCCTATTTGATCTTTTCTCCCTAGTAGATTATTCTTTCCCAGTAGCCGATAATGAATACGCCTATTTTTCCTCATCAAGTCATCCTTGATATGTTTACCGTAAGCGGTAACATATGTCCCTCTATCAAAGTGTATTCTCTTCTTACCCAGTAACCGGTAGTAGATAATACATCTCTTTTACTCCTGTGTTGAAGTTCATTCTTTCCCCAGTTGAGTTTGAGTGCATATTTCGCTAGTGAAGTCGCCAATCCCTTGTTTGGTTTGAGTATTGCAGCTTTGTTCTGATCTATTCTCATCCCCTGCAGATAACCATATCCCCGGACAGAGTTTTTCCATTGCTTTATTTTCATGGACATTCCCTCGCGTCTCCCAACAATTTTTAAGTCGTATCCTGGCCTACGCATAACTTTTATCCCCTTGAGTCTCTGTCTCCTTAGTGAGGTTTCCTTACGGAATGCATTATACTCCTTTGGAATTTCAGTCTCTCCGGATTCTTCTCCTTTGTGGCAATATATTCCCCACAAAGATTATTTTAACATTCATATCATATGCATCATAAAGTCTCTTAGGGACCAAAATTTGCTTCTTAATGTTTTTATTTAAGTCCATTCTACTGAGTTGATACAAATATTTTAACCTTCACATCCTCAGTTACAATGTCATTAAATAGGGGAAGCTATAAAACCCCAATTTTGACCCTAAGATCCCTCATGTTATCTCATCATTTGCATTGGCTTTGAGATCACACCTTGGTATCCTTCTTACGCCTCATTCATTGGGTTTAGATTGGGAGAGATCACCAAGCACATCTGATTGTTTCATACTTTATCTTTCTTTTGTTTACTAACCAAAATACCAAGAAATATGTCTATGTATAGCTTTGTTTCTTTTATAGGTAGTGTCTGCATACACCTATGCCCTATCAAGCTCACATATAGGGATTGAGACCCTCAATGCAAGGATACCAATCAAGGAATGGTTCATAATGGTTCTAAAAATCATATATGGATCCCCATGTTCTTCATTTATCATTTTGATCAATAATTCATCAAGGATTTGAAGCTTTTTTTGCCTTGGAAGCCCTAATTCATCTGGGTATCTTTTGTGACTTCCTCAACAAGTTTCTTCAAAAATTGGTCAAATTTATCAAGGGATAATTCATTATACATGATCTTATGCATATATGATCCTCCATGAGTCCCAAAGGTCAATATAACTTTAAGTTTGCAATTTGGTTAAAAGAGGTTGACCAGAGAAAGTCAACAGATCAAAACTGGGGTTCCCTAGACCCTATCTCCTACAATATTTGTCATATGAAGATGATTCCAAGAGAAACTTTACTCTTTATTACATTCCAAACAACTCTCATGTTGACATCAAGATCTAGTTTTGCTTGGAAAGTAATTTTTTATGGTGAAAGATTATAGGTCATATTGCATATGCCCTAGTTAAGACGTCAACTTCTGAGGACCATAACTGCTCAATTTTTATGATATGAAGGCCATCTAAGTTTCATGATCAAATTCAAGATGTATTCTCAAACTATTATTCTTTGAGAAACTTAAAATTCAACTTGCAAGGACATGTGCTAAAAGGAAACATTATAGGTCATTTTGGGCCATTACCGTTGAACAAGCAATTTTCCTCAACTTCTAAATGCATAACTACCTCGTGCCAAATCCAAATGAGGTCAAATTTTTGAAGAAGTTGAATAGGGATGAAAGATCTACAACTTTGGTGAAGAAACCATTTCCATTTGATATTATTTGTCATATTATTTGTTGGGATGGGATGATACTATGTGAGAGAAGCTCTACCCCCGAGTTTGAGTATACATACATGATAGATTCGTAGATAGTCGTGTCGGCCTAAATTTTGTGCATTGGGTTGTCATGAGAACCACACCCAGACTAGACTTACTTGAAAGTACTTTTGTCTTGTGAGAATTCACTTTGGCAGGGTATTTTCATTTGACTTGATGACTTTGGGAGACCTTTTAGGGACCACCTTTGAGGACTAGTACACACCTGTGAGAGGGCTATTGGGTTTTTTATGCAGGAAACCAAGACCCTTCATACCATTGATCTCTTATATACGTCATACCTTTGATCCTATATTGAGTTACATGGATATATTATTATTCAGATTTCTCAAATCACGTCCGATTATGGATCTTGTGCTGCAGTTATCCAGATTGTCTAGCTCGTGTCGGACCTTTGATCTTATGTCGTGTGATATGGCCAGATTATCCAGAATATCCAGATTATACTGAATTGTTGAATATATGATGCTTACATATCATTACAATATTTTGAAATTAATTTTTGCATGTACATTTCCAGGGAATTCGAGAGATGAGTCTTTGTTTGAGTGATCATTAGAGAATGGATCCTACTAGAAGAGGTGTTTATAGATACAAGTTTGTGGAACCTTATTTGAAGACATTGAGAGGATTGGGAGCTCTCCTGGTTTTCAACAACAAAGACAAGTTCAAGGATGTCTATGGGAATCTCCTAGGCATGCTTAACACTGAGGTCAACATTATAGCTCTTCACACTCTAGTGCAGTTCTACGACCCACCTCTGAGATGCTTCACATTCCGGGATTACCAGTTGGCTCCTACTTTGGAGGAATATTCACATATTCTGGGGATTGAGATTAAGGATCAGGCTCCCTTTGTCCCTATAAAGGAACTTCCTAAGCCTCAACATCTAGCTAAAATCCTATACATAGGTACGAAGGAGGTGGAGCTCAATGTTAAACCTAAGGGTGGGACCCATGGGTTTGCCTTGAAGTTTCTGGTTGACAAGGCTATTACATTTGCTGAAGTTGAGAGTTGGGATGCCTTCAACACTATCTTTGTTGTTCCCGAATATGGAAGACTTTGTTGACTTAGCTTCTATCTATCTCTTCATGGCCAAGAATCCCGCTCCTACTCTTCTTACTGACACATACTATTCCATCCACGTGAGTAATGAGAAGAAGAAGGGGACTATCGTGTGTTGTACCCCTCTGTTGTATAGATGGTTTATTTCGCATCTACCTAGCAAGGGTACTTTTGTTGACAACGAGGGAATCTGAAATGGTCTCAAAGGATCATGTCCCTCACAACTAAAGACATCTCCTAGTATAATAGAGTTTACGACGGTGTTGAGATCATCGTGGATTATGGCAATTTCCCTAATGTGCCCCTTCTAGGTACAAAGGGTGGAATTAACTATAACCCAAGGATAGAATTGGGTCAGTTGGGCTACCCGATGGTAGACAATCCAGATTCCGAGTAGCTAGAGCAGTTTATTTTGTATGAAGGGGTTGACAACTCAGAGTTCCAGAAGAGGATTATCTGCCTTGGGAGATATCCATCATCATGGAAGGGATGAATTGGGAAAGAAGAATTGGATTGCGAAGGAAGCCTACACCCAGTGGGTTAAGGAGAGAGTCAGAGAGTTTTTATTGCCATTTCTGCCTGAACCTTCCATGATCATCAAGCCTGTTGAGCCTGTTGTTGCTCCTATTTCAGAGGTTGACAAACTCAAGGGGATTATCAAAGAGTTAGAGAATGAGAATGCTTACCTCCGATCTAACCTCGATATGCTCACCTTGGAGAAAGAGAACCTGAAGTCTAATCTCAACCAGAAAACGGACCGAGTAGCCAAGACCGCCAAAGAGATTCAAGAAGAATAACACAAAAGAAAGAAAGTAAGGATGTGTAACGGTACCATTGGAATCCTTTCTGTGAAGAGGAAGAAAATTGTCGAAACACAGTACAAGGTGTGTGAAATCGAGATCAACTGCCAGGATCATCTCAAGAGGTCACAAAGCCAGCTAAAGACTTGCCAGAAGGAGCTGAAAGAGGAGCAATACTGGGCTAAGAAGCTACTCTCTTTGTCTCAGTATCAGTTCGACTTGGACAAGAGATTTGAAGAGATTCTGGAGCTGAAAAGTCAAGCTCACAAGAACTTTGAAAGTACCAAGTTGCTCGATCAAGAGGTCACTCATTGGGAAAGGGAGAGTTTTCGTCTTCAAGTCCTTTTAGACCAGAAAGAAACTTTCTTGCGGGATCTTCTGTACCTGTTATTTCCTTAATATTGAATAAAATATGTTGTTTCCCTTTATTTGGGCATTATCTTCTTCTATCTCTACTCTTATACTCTATGATTGCTCGTGACAATAGACAAAATTTGAAGATTCCCTGGAAATAATAAGATAAAATGAAATGATAATAAAAACTTTTTGCATGCATGTGCATCATTCATATGTCATATTGCATTTCATAAATTCGAAACCAATGAACTCATCTTCACCCGAACCTTCATAGACGAACCACTTCCATCAGAGCGGATTACCCAAAAATGGTCTTGAACTAGAAGCATGTCGCAGGTTACCATAGAGGAACTACGAAGAAATCAAGAAATGTTGAAGGTTGAGATCAACCAGCTAAAGACTCAGATGGGCCTGATCATGGAGATCCTACAGTCAATGATAAGGAAAGATGGAAACTCCATGTCAACTGTTGTTCCAGAAGTGGTCACTCCGGCGAACATGCCTGATCCCATTCCACCTCAAGAGCGATCTCGTGGATTTCATCCACAACTTGGGCCTCCAAGGGCTTTTTATCTAAGGATCTGAAGATAAGGCCGATTATGCCAGCAGTCACTAGTTTTGTTCATTCATGTTCATATGTGATTTTCTTAATGGTCATTTGTAACATTCATTTGTAATAAAATCGTTCGTTTTGAATAATAATGACTTTGAAATGAATATGCATATTTTGGAAGCAATCCATTCGTGTTCACTCATACTTTATTTTGTCAATATCCAACTTTTGTTGGAGCAAAATCTCAAGGAGGATGATGAAATTAAAAACACGATATCAGTGCACGTATGCTTTTGAATAAGACTCGACTGATGATGTAAGACATTGTTTCAAATCCTAAACACCAGAGTTATAAGGAAGTTAATCCCTAGTCAAACCCTTTGGGCCAAGGAGTAGGAGTTTCTTTCTATACGTAAAACCCTCAATCGATGAAAACATTGTTGAACTACCCAAAACAAGCGGAGAAACATTGCTTTGCATCGCCTTGAAACAAAATATCTTTCGTTTGAGAAAGGGTTTAAGGGTCAATCGCACGGCGGCGAGAAAAAGTTTTGATTGGTTTGAATTTGTTTTGAGTAATGGAGAGAACAAGGATGGGCGAGATATCCATCTCGAATCCCAGTCTCAGGAATGCGTGGTATCCACCACGTCCCATTTCCATCTTATTTGCGAAAGTATTTAATAAGAATTAAGTGTTCTTTGAATTTGATTGAGAAAGGGTTTGACGAAACCGCATTGACAAATTTGGATGATGGCGAGAGCTAAGATAGGTGAGATATCCATCTCGAATCTTAGTCTCAGGAGTGCGTGGTATCCACCATGTTCCATTTCCATTTTATTGAAAAAAAGTCTTAAATAGGAATTAAGTATTTTTGAGTTTTTATTGTGAAAATGACTTGACGTTGGATCAAGTATTTGATGGACGATTGAGAAAGATTTGGATGAAGTGGTTTGAAAGAAATGGGATAGATAGAAATGGATTTATTTGTTTATTGATGAAATACTCGGCATTGGATCAAGTCATTATTTTAATCTTTGAAAGGAAGTTGATTTTATTCTTATGTTCATAACTAACTAAACAGTAAAACAAATAAAGAAATAAAATAGTAGAATTATTACACACCATGGGAATGGGGATACATTTTGTCGAATGGGGATTCAAAATAATGAAACAAATAAATCGGGCTCAATCAACGAACAAGCAATACAGGAATGTAGGTGCAAGAGGAGCTGTCTCATTGTAAGAAGACCCAAGAGTAAGCCATGTGAGGTGGATGGCGATGCTTAAAAAGCAATCGACTTACAAAGGTATGGAAATGGGGAAAGCGACAACTATGTAATGTGCTCAAAACCGGTTTATGCATCATGACAACCATTGGAGAGTCATGTGTGATAAATCAAAATGTGGCAAAGTACTATCGATATATCGATAAAATAATCACGGAATGACAACATGGGAGTTGTTGAATCCATAAATTAAAATTGATGTTTTATCAATAAAATAAAATCGAGGACAAACAGTGAGATTAACGAGCGTCAAATAAGTGCATAAAATATAAAAGGAGATTAAAAGAAATAAAATAGAAAATTAAATGTTTAGCAAAATCTAGAAATGCCACACTAGGTATCGAACCCACTACTAAAGGGGAGATGAACTAGCTTCACCTCCACCCGGCCACGAGCTGTTAAACTAACGGCGGCCAACGTATAAAATAAGTACAACCAAACTAAATAAAAAATAAATAAATAAACTAACTCTAACGAATAACATGGGTCGTTGGATCATGAGAGACTAAGGCCCACGAATCCTAAACTCTGGGCTCGGGTCGATGGAGGCCCGCTTCAGAAGTGGCCCCAAATATGAACAGGAAAAAGGATCCCAACGGTCACCCTCGTCGTATGGCTGTTGGGTAACCGAATAAAGGAAAAGAAAACCTCCTTAATTGCTAACTGGTGGTGTAATAAAGGAGACCAGGTGAAGTGAACAACTATCACCAGCTTGAATGGCACGGTAAAACAAAAAGACAACCTTGGATGGAGTAAAAATGTCCCAAATCCTCGATCCCAACATGGAGAAAGAATAAATTATTAAAACACAACAAAAACAAAATCGCCTGGACAGAAGAGAAAAAGCGAGAAAAGCAAATGATATGATGCTCGTGCCTCTCTCCTTCGAAAAAAACAAAAGCCTTTCCTCTCCTTAACTATGGATGATTTCCTTCTTCACTTGAACAAAGTTTCCAAAAAAACAGTAAGATAAACAGAGGAAACCTGAACACGAGGTTCGAAACCTTTCCAACCTCTTACCCTCAGCAAAACAACAGTTCTTTTACTCACCTTATAATTACGAAAATGAGATTGCAAAACAAGATTAAAGCAAATATTAAAAGCAAGATTCGAGAACGACACTAACCAGTTGCAGCAAAATCGTCCAGCGAGTGGACAGGTGAACGTCTTGCTTGAATCTTTTCCCAAGCGTTTATTTTCTTCTTGTTCGTTTCTTATGAACTCCCGCTCGCGCTATGCTTGGCGGAGGTTTTTTTTTGTCAAAAAATTAGGATTTCTTCCTCTCCTCCCTTTGTAAAATTTTGCTCTCTCTCTCTTTATATAATCCCTAGACTTCATGAAGGACCAAGACAAATCCTCCTATGTGGTCCCCTCCACTATATCCTTTTACCGTTAGTGATGGCATGACAACGTTGGGAGTGGTAGGGAGTGGATGCTCTGGCATCACCATGTCCAAACTTAGCAGTTTTTCAAGTGTGCAAATATCACTCTCAAATGCTATAAATGCAGGCCCTTGGAGCTCATTTGAAACACACCTTGCGCGCCAGCTTTGTCCCCCAATTGAAACCCTCGCCATTCAACGGAAAACCTGAGAATTTTCAACTTGAAAATTGAGTTTGAATCTCATTGTTTGGAGATTCAAAAACTCCAGGATCCAAAGCTTTGTACCATTTCCAAACCTCTTCTGCAAGCTTCTCAAGTGTGATCAGATCAAGTTTGAAGCAAGCAAGATCCATTTCTGCATATCGTTGAAGGTAAATTTCAGAAAACTTCTTCTCTTCGATTCTCACTCAATTCTCTTGGATCTTTGGTTGTCTGAAGTCCTACCAATGTAGGCAAGAAGATTGAGTTACTTTGAGGTCAAATCGAAGCAACTCAGTTGACACACCTCAAAATTCAAATCCTCATATCTTTCTATATGTGTGGAGTTAGTTAAAATTGAGGTCAGATTCGTGCTCTACGCCTATTTTTCTTTCAGATCATATCCTCTTTTTTTCATTTTCTTGATGGTGATGAGTGAACCAGTCCGGTGGACCTCGCCTGAGAAGGTGACCAGAGGTTCAGCGCCGGTGGTATGCTGGACAGGTTCTGAGCCATTGATCTCATTTAAAATGTTTTAATCTTGGGCGTTGGTTGTGATTACCACGCGTGTGGCGCGCTGACTAAGTTCCACCATGGAACGCGCGTTTCCATCCACTTGATCTGCCACCTTAATTAATGAGGGAGATCAAGTGGTCCACATTTTTTTGATTTTTTGATTTTCATTTTATTTCATTTCATTTTCATTAATTCATATTAATTTGAATATTGATCTAGAAAATATGAGAGTTTCACCAAAAAAATTAAATAAATTCCTCTTTCATATTTTGAATTAAAATAAGTTTTTGGATCATTATTAATATTTTTCATGATTTAATTGATTTTGTGAATATTTTTAATTGTTTAAAAATACTTTTAAGTCTCTAAGGTCCTTTGACCTTGTTTGACCTATGATAAATCTCATGGCCATTTCTTTGGTGTTTTGATGAGGTTTTAGGAATTTGACAAACTATATTTAATTTAATGCTTTAGTTTTAGTATTTTAAATTGAATAAATTCCAAATAATTGTGTTGAGCTATTTTGATGGTTTGTATAAGTTTGACTTGTGTTGTTGGGCCTTGGTCAAGGTTGATTTGACTTTACTAGGTTAAGATCATTGGATTTAGGGGATTGATGGAATGTACATTTCATCTCCCAAAATGAATGAATGATCTTAATTTGGTAAAAGTCATCCTTTGACTAATTTGAGTTTTGATTTATTCCTCTCCCTCTTCATCTAATTCCCCTTCTTTATGTATCCATTTCATTTGGCCTATGATATCTCAAAGTCCTAAGGCTAGTTGGTTGAAAAATCAACATAAGTATGGATGAGATTAGGCCACCTCCTTTGCATATTCTTTTTGTGTGTGGTATGTTTCATGAGCATAGTCCATTATATTATGTCTCTAACATGCATTAACACCAAAATTCTATTGCCCGACCTTAAATAGTTATGACTTCTACATAAGTCCAATTACGATTGCTTAACATAGCACTAAATTTTTGATACAAACGGCATAGCATTCTAGTAAGTGAGATTGTAAGGCTCCCCTCTTTCAGGATATTGTGTGGAAACTTGGCTTTTTTTCCTTTCTTTGGAAGATATCTTGGTTCAAGGATCCATGCTTGTGATAAATGGGTTGAGTGTTCTCCAAAGAATGACTTAAAAATCAAAAGCAAAAACAATACTAACTTCTAATTCATTAACAACTAACCTTTAATTTCAAGTCATTTACTTTTAATGCACTTTAATTTTTAAGTTCTATTCATTTGCCATTATTCATACCATTCTAATTGTTTATATTAATGCCTTTTCACTTTGTCCACTTGGACCATATTGTATGATATATCTTGTTTAAGTGTATTTTGTTTGCTTATGTGGTCTTTGGCCATTAATGTACATAATAAGAAACAAAAAACTCTAAAAAAACTATTGTGTGGACTGTTGGTTTCATCTTGGACAATTGGACTTAGGATTTAGACAACATCCGTATGCAAAAGGACTTGGCTAATGCCAACTTTCATGTAACCAAGTGCTTGCAATTTGAAACTTCATCTGATACATCATTGAATATCCATCTTAGTTCATCTGCAACATGATCATTGTGAAGCTATTATTTTGAACCTGTGACTTGTGGAATTCATCCTGTTACATGAGCAAATTTGAAGGAGATCATGGAATGGCTAAAGCTTGGATGGGGCTATCTTTATTTGATGCCTTGCTCTTCAAGATAATATTGTATGCATTGTTTGTTTCTTTATTCTAATGTCCAAGGGAATTTGGGGTTTCTATATGACATTCTTGTCTATTGGATTGCTACCCATCGTTCAGATCTTTTCAACTCATAACTTTTTAATTTGTGCTTAGGATTAGTCTCTTCATCTCCTCCCCATCTCTTTAACTTCAAAATCTCTCCCTCCTTTTAAAAAACTTCTTTGTTTGAACTTGTTATTTTCTAAACTTAGACCCTTTGCAAATTAGAAACTTTGGCCTTATGCCATTGCATTTTCAAACTTCTTTTCTTAAATCAAACTTGTAAATATACTTAACTATACTTAACTTAAAATTTTCAACAACCAAAAAGAACTAACTCATTCAAACCATTTTCTAGGCCCTTGTGCCTTTCAAACTTAATTTTTGATTAAAAGCAATGCATCCACTTTGAAATTTGTATCACGAACTACGAGATTTTGATCCCTCATTTTTATGTTGGTACGTAGGCACAAAAATATAACTAATGAATTCTTTTCTCATCCCCCCATTTTTATTTGTTTGTAAACATCACTTTGTCAAAAATACATATGCATACAAAAAAGGGCTCCCTAGGAGTACCTAGGACATATTGGGTGATAACACCTTCCCTTTGTGTAACCAACCCCCTTACCTATAATCTCTGACATTTTATTAGTTTTGATTTGAAAGCTTCTTACTTTTGGATTTTGTTCGTACTTTTCCCTTTTCCCTTGGGAACAATAAAAGTGCGGTGGCAACTCTTGTTATTTGATGTCTCGCTTACCCATAGCTTGATAATCATGAATCTACCGCTACACCAAGATATGGGCATACTCCTCCAACGTAGGCATAAGCTGATAATCGGGAAAGTGCAGCAATAGTAAATAGGATCATAAAATTGAACCAAAACACTCAGAAGTCCTTAAACCACAACAGCAGACAATACATATAGAAGTTTCCCATGACTTTGCTTGAAGTCCAAGGGATCTAATACAAAAGATGATAGCTTCCTTATCTCTTTCAAATCGGGACATCTGAAATTATACTTCTTAGTGTTCCTTCGTCCACAATCCATGGTCTGAAAATATTTGCAAATAAAACCTCAATTCCTTGAAGTTATTTTTCATGTGATGAATGCTACGATGCTCATGAATGTATGAATGCAACAATCACAAATAAGGGATCACACACAAGGCAAATAAAGAAAGGTCAAGGGATGAATCAAATCATTGTCAAGATCAATCATCCATTTTGGTGGATTATGGTTTTCACCTTATCAACACCCAAGTTCCATTGATATTGACAAGACTTGATTGGATTAACCAAGAATCAAGGGTTTGTTGTGAGTCACGAGCATGGAGTCTGGTTAAGAACCATCCCAAAGGAGTGTACTAAGGATTAAACCTGTAGATTATGTTCTAAAAAGTTCCCAGAGTCTTAATTCCATCTATTGGATATTACAAGTTAGGATGACCGACTCATCAACCCATAATATTCTCAAGAGAAACTCGTCTGAGTATAGTATCGTGTAACAACTGTTATCAAGTCTACACTTGAACAGTCTCCGCACTACGTCCTAAATAATCCAAGTTGGGTTAAATGTTCTACGGTCCTCATCTTCTCGGACCCCAAATAAGAGAAAGTAATACCTAACCACAAATAACTTGTGTGACATCAATAACTCCAAAAGGGTCTCCACTGAGTAGATGGATCTCAAGCCAACTTGTTAAGGACTACTCCACACAAGTCGAACATGACTATACAATCCTCTTATCTTAATTTCACTCATGTTTGGGTTAGAACTTATCTCACCACTCAGAGATCACCAAGTACAACAAGCAGATTATATCACACAAAACAAATATACAAACATCAAATATACAATTATATACACACATAAAAAAGTAGGCTAAACCAACTGAGGACTACTCCCCAGCAGAGTCGCCACTTAATTTAACGGTATATTCATGACCATTAAGCTATGGATAAACTTAACGTCAATAAAACCAGAGTCGCCACCGCACTTTTATTGTTTCCAAAGGAAAAGAGAAAAGTACGAACAAAACCCAAAGGTAAGAAGTTTTCAAATCAAAACTTATAAAATGCCATAGATTATAGGTAAGGGGGTTGGTTACACAGAGGGAAGGTGTTAGCGCCCAAACTGTCTTAGGTACTCCTTGGGAGCCCTTTTTTATTTGTGCATGTGTTTTGGTATAAAATGATGTTTTCAATAAATAGAGTGTGTGGATGGGAAAAGAATTCATTGATTATACTTTTGTGTTTGACAATACCTTCGGACTTGTGCCTACGTACCAACACAAAATGAGGGATAAAAACCCTGTAGTTCGTGGTATCAATTTCAAAATGGGTGGATTTCTTTTTTTAAATAATTAGGTTTAGAAGAGGCATAAAAGGCCTAAAAGATTTTGAATGAGTGTTATTTCTTTTTGTCTTATGAAATTCCTAGTCAATATCGTTAAGTTTATTTACAAGTTTGATTAAGAAAAGAGTGTAAAAAGGCAATGGCGTAAGGCCAAAGTTTTTAATTTGCAAGAAAGTCTAAGTTTAGAAATCACAAGCAAGGAAGATTTTGAAAAGGGGTTTGAAATTTAAGAAATGGGAGGAGATGAAGAGACTAATCCTAAGTAAAAATTAAAAGTTAAGAGTTTAAAAGATCTGACCAATGGGATGTAATCCAATAGACAAGAATGTCATTTAGAAACCCATTTTTCCTTTGAACCTTAAAATCAAGCAATATCAATAATCAAGCAAGTGAAGAGCAAGGCATCAAATAAAGGTAGCCACATCCAAGCTAGTAACTTCATAGTCTTCTTCATAATCTTCCCCATGTATCATATGACATACTCCTTGAA
The DNA here is from genome assembly GCF_024323335.1 of Lathyrus oleraceus. Taxonomy (NCBI): domain Eukaryota; kingdom Viridiplantae; phylum Streptophyta; class Magnoliopsida; order Fabales; family Fabaceae; genus Lathyrus; species Lathyrus oleraceus. The sequence goes on along the minus strand of NC_066585.1, from coordinate 428,852,801 downwards.
TGGCTCAGAATAAGGCATTAGACACAAGTTCAAAGTAACATTTTTGCATCGAGACCTTGTAGTATATGAATTCATGAAGATCTCAACACTTGCATCAGATGAAAGCTCAAATCACAAGAACTTGGTTTCAGAAATGTTGGCGTTGGCCAAGTCCTTTTGTATAGGGAATGTTACCTAATTCTAAGTCCAAAGCTCATATCAAATCCAACAATCCACACAAACATTTTTTAGGGGTTTTTATTGTTTATTAAACATTTTAAGGTCCTAAGACCACAAACACAAACAAGATACACAAACAAATATATACAATCACAATATATGGCTTAAGTGAGCAAAGTGAAAATGACATTAAAATAAACAAGTTAAATGATATGTAAAATGGAAAATAATAAATGGCTTGAATTTAAATTGTATAAAGTAAATGACTTAAAATTAAAAGGAATAATAACAAAAGTTAGTCAAATTATTAGTTGATTAGATGTTAGTGAAGTTTTGCTTTTTAATTGTTTAAGTCATTCTTTAAAGAACACTCAACCCTCTATTCACAAGCATGGATCCTTGAACAAACACATCTTCCAAAGGAAGCAAAAAAGGCCAATTTTACACACAATACCATGAAAGGGGGGAGACTTACAATCTCACTTACTAGAATGTTATGCTTTTAGGTCAAAATTTAGTGCTATGTTAAGCAATCGTAATTGGACTTACGTAGAAGTCACAACTATCTAAGGTCGGACAATAAATTTTTGGTGTTAATGCATGTTAGAGATATGGTATAATGAACCATACTCCTAAAACATACCACACACAAAAACAAAATGATCAAAGGATGGACCTAATTTCATCCATACTTGTATTGGTTCATCTAACATGAAGTTATTGATGAACCAATTAGCCTTAGGATATTGAGATGTCATTGGCCAATGGGAGGGATGGGATAGAAATGGATTGAAGATGAAGGGGGAGGGGGAATAAGACAAACACAAATTGGTCATGAGAGGAATCTTATCAAATTAAAATCATTCATTCATTTTGGGAGATGAAATGTACATTTCATCAATCTCCTAAATCCAATGATTTTATTCCAACAAAAATCAAATCAACCTTTACCAAGGCCCAAGAACATAGTCAAATTTCACAAGTCAATGAAAATGGCTCAACATAAATTTCACACAATTAATCAATTAAAAAGTCAAATTAAAATGCATTAAATTAAATCATGTTTCATCAAAAGCCTAAAACCTCTTCAAAACACAAAATAAATGGCCAAGAGATTTATCATTGGTCAAAAAAGGTCAAAGGTCCTTGGAGAAAAAATTTCATTATTTTTGAAAAGTCAGAAGTATTTTTAAACAATTAAAAATATGCACAAAAACAATTAAATCATGAAAAATATCAACATTGATAAAAAAAAATAATTTTAATTCAGAAAATGAAAGAGGAAAATATTTGAAATTTTTTGGTGAAAGTCCCATATTTTTTGGATCAATAATGAAATTAATATGAATTAATGAAAAATAAGAAATTAAATAGAATATTCAAAAATTCAAAAAAACGTGGACCATCTGATCTCCCTCATTAATTGAGGTGGCAGATCAGATGGATGAAAACGTGTGTTCCATGTGTTCCCTAGTCAATTGAACCCCATGAATGGTAATCAGAACCAACACACGAGATTAAAACAATTTAAATGGATCATGTGGTTGAGATGCTTGCCAACACATCGCCGGAGCTAGAGCTCCGGTCTTCTTCTCCGGTGGACCTCACCGGACTGGTCCACCTTCAACCATCACCAGAATGAAAAAGCAAGACATGGATTTAAAGAAAAAATACTCCAGAGCTCGAATCTGGCTTCAATTTTATCCAATTCCAAGTATATGAAAAGATACAGGGAGTTGAATTTTGAGGATCATGAACTGAGTTGCTTCGATTTGACCTCAAAGCAACTCAATCTTGTTGCCTACATTGGTAGGACTTCAGCAAACCAAAAATCAACAAGAATAATGGAGAATTGAGAGAATAGAAGAGAAGAAGTTGCTGAAATCTCACCTTCGAGGAGGTTAAGAATTGCTTGATCTGGCTTCCAATTTGGCTTTACTTGACTCTAGAAGCTTGCAGAAGATGATTTGAATGGTTAAAAGGCTTGGACTATTGAAGTTTCAATCCTAAAATAGAAGGAGAATTGAAACTCGGTTTCTCAAGAAACCTTCAAGTTTATCCTTTCAATGGGGTTTGGGAAGGAGAAGGTCAAAGCTTAGGTAAGAGGGATCCCATTTCTGATCACCAAGGGTTCTATTTATAGCCAATGTGAATGATATTTGCACACTTCCAAATTTGGAAAAAATTTAAATTCTCCCTTGCATGGATGCATGGGCGTGCATTAGGCCCATGAAATGATTCCATATTATCCAAAGTCCAATGTGCTTCATGCTTAAATCATGTTAAAAGCTCATGCAAAAGATATGGAAAGTGGAACTTGAAATTATCCAAATGATACCTTAACTTACACCCATGCGCAAGTCCCTCGATTTTAATCCAAATGAGATGATCTTGGATGTTTTAGAAAGGAAAGGTGAGATCAAGGGGAACAACTTTCATGTTGAACACGTTTTCATTTGAAGCTTGAACCATGATGAATTATGAGGTGGAAGTTTGGGGAATCAAACATATTTGAAAATTTTCTAACTACCAAGCCAAATGTTAACTTCTTCCACCTTGAATAACTTTTTCTATGGACTTCAAATGAGAAAAGTTCCTTCATAAAAGTTGTATATCTTTCAAATATCTTCAATGTTGTCATAATTTGACCTCATTTGGATTTGGCATGAAGGAGTTATGCATTTTAGAAGTTGAGGAAAATCACTTGTTCAATGGTATTGGCCCAAAATGACCTATAATGTTTTCACTTGGCACATGCATTTTCAAGTTGAATTTTCACTTCCTCCAAACATAAAAGTTGAAGTAGATATCTTATATTTGATAATGAAATTTTAATTGATTGAATATCATAAAATTTTAGCAAGTTATGATCTTGGGAAGTTGACCCCCAAACTAGGGTTCAGACAAAATGACCTATAATCGTTCACCATAAAAAATGACTTTACAAGAAAAACTAGCTCTTGAATTCAAAATGAAAGTTGTTTGGAATGTAATTTAGAGTAACTTTTCTCTTGTAATCATTTTTATATGACAAATATTTTAGGAGATAGGGTCTAGGGAACCCCAGTTTTGACCAGATGACTTTCTCTGGTCAACCACCATGAACCAACTTGCTAGCTTGACATTATCTTGACATTTTTGGACTCATGGAGGATAATATATTCATAATATGATGTAACATGAGGTATCCCTTGAAATACGTGATCAATTGTTGAAGAAACTTATTGAAGAAGTCACACAAGATACTCAGATGAATTAGGGTTTCCGAGGCAAACAAACTTCAAACTCTTGATGATTTCTTGATAAAAATAACATGTGAAGATCATGGGGATACATATATGATACTTAGATCCATATTAAACCAATCTTGATTGAGCTCCTTGCATTGAGGGTCTAAAACCCTAGATATGATCTTGATGGAGCATATGTGAGCATACACACTAGCTACAAATGAGTTAAACTATACAAATGACATATTTTTGGTATTTTGGTTTGTAAATAATAAAAAACAAAGTATTATACAATCAAATATGCTTGGTGACCTCTCTCAATGAATGCCCAATGAATGAGGGGTAAGGAGGATGCCAAGTTGTGATCCCAATGCTAATGCATATGATGAGATAACATGAGGGATCTTAGGGTCAAAATTATGGTCTTACACATATTAAAATGATTCCAATAGCAACGTTAATAAAAACGACATTCCAAACAACTTTCATGTTGAAGTCAATAGCTAGTTTTGCTTGGAAAGTCATTTTTTATGGTGAAAGAGTATAGGTCATTTTGTCTGAACCCTAGAATGGAGGTCAACTTCCCAAAACCATAACTTGCTCAATTTTTATGAGATAAAATCCACTAACATTCCATGATAAAATTCAAGATGTCTACTTTAACTTTTATGTTTGGATAATGTTCAAATTTAACTTTCAAATGCATGTGCCAAAAGGAAACATTATAGGTCACTTTGGGTCATTACCATTGAACAAGTGTTTTTCCTCAACTTGTAAAATGTGTAACTCCTTCATGCCAAATCTAAATGAGGTCATATTTGTGACCAAATTGAAGAGGTTTTAAAGATATACCACTTTGATGAAGGAATTATTTTCATTTCAAGTCCATAGAAAATGTTATTCAAGGTGGAAGAAGTGAACATTTGACTTGGAACTTAGAAAATTTTCAAACATGTTTGATTTCCCTAACTTCCACCTTAAAATTCATCATCATCCATGCTTCAAATGAAAATGTTTTCAACATAAAAATTTTTCCCCTTGATCTACCTTTCCAAAAAGTCCAAGATCTTAGCATTTGGCCAAAGAATGAAGGACTTGCGCATGGGTGCAATGTGAGGTACCATTTGGATGGTGTTCACTTCCACATTTCAAACACAAATGCATGGTCACATAACATGATTTCAGCATGATTCTCACTCATTTTTGGACCTGAATACATCACTTGATGGGCCTATCACACGCCCATGCAAGCATGCAAAGAGAATTACTAAAATTGACAATTTTTGGAAGTGTGTGGAAATGAATCTCTTTGGCTATAAATACAACCCTCATTGCTCAGAATTGAGGACCTCATGCCCAAGATTTGAACATGTAACCCAAACCATCACCATTAAAGGATAATCTTGAAGGTTTTCATTTGAAAATCGAGCTTCAAATCTCTTTTTTTTTAGATTGAAACACCCTGGTGTCGCAACCTGAAAAATGGAATGCGAAAAAAAACAATCGGCGAAGAAAGACAGGAGAGTCGCCACCGTGCGTTATTTATCCCAAAGGAGGGAAAGGAAATGCTCGAAGTAAACCTGGAAAAAGGAAAGGACAAGACAGGGTCTCGCAACCAAATCTTGGGTTCGGGAGTCGATTATACGAAGGGAAGGTATTAGCACCCCTACGCATCCGTAATACTCTACGGGATCCACTTTTGTAGTTCTTGTCTAAAGGGTGTGGGTTTATCTAATGTGTTATTTACTAAAAAAAGGGTCAAAAGGAAGTGACTCGCATGGATGTCGCATCCACTGCATACGTATCCCATCTGAATATGAGAATCAGAGTCTTCGTAGCTCGGCTGCCTAAGGGTTAGGGGTAATTGTGCTCGCTAAGACATTGCGTCTTATGCCTACGTATCTCATCTTGAATGAGAATCAGAGCAAGCTGTAGTTCGGCTAACTACGGGGTTATGGATTGGGTTTTGGACGAACGACGTTACTAAGCAATCTACCGGATGCTCGACCTTTGGAGACTTACTCGCCTGTAGTAGAAGGAGTTAACGTGTTCTTAGGAGAAGAAAAATCAATGAGTTGTTAGGGTTAGGGATGCTCATGCAAAAAGGAGTCCTGGACGAAGGAACCTGTAAAAAAAAATAAACACACAAAAACATTGCCTCCTATCGAGGTCTTCCAGCTAGGAGAGCAGTAAAATGCGGGAAAAATGAAAAAGGTACCACGCGGATAAAGATCCGAAGTAACAACAATTAGAGGAATGGGAAACCCAGGGATCCTTCCAAGCTAAACACCATCAAAGAAAGTGAGTCAGTACAGGTAATCGGAATAAACCTCCAGGTGGTATCCCACAAATAAAGTGGAACACCAGGCAAGCTATCTCTGCAAGAGTATGTGAGCCCTCACAAAAACTCAACAAAAGGGTTAGTGAAACACGATAAGCATTTTTTTCATGGATAACAGTATGGTTTCATAAACCTCAAACCCTGTGGCATACACTTCAGAAATTAAACGATTAAGCATTCAAGGCATTATTTATACATTCATACATAATTATGAACCCGTGGGCAAAAACCTAATGAAATTCATCCATCATACCTCAAACATTCAGAGTATTCAACTTCAAAGCACAAAGGTAATGGGAATAAGGGCAAACCTGATTGGAGAGCTTGATTGAAATTGAGTTACACCCGTGAGGTTTACAAAACAATCTCTAGGGCTTATGTGAGGCAGAGGTGATTCTGTGCAGTTGAGTTCCCTCCAGGGTTTGGAGGCTGCTCTGAGTTCTCACTCTCTCTGTCTAGGTTTCTCTCCAGGTTTTGTCCAGGGTTTTGTTCCAAGGAAACCTCAGAGTGTTTTGCTTCTCTTCCTTTTTCTGTTTGTTCTCCCTCTTTTATAACCTGATTTTCATGGCTTTGTGGGCTCAAATGAGAGAGGTCCAAGTCTGAGATTTTTTCTTTTATTTATTTATTTATTTATTTATTTTATTTATTTATTTATTTATTTATTTATTTATTTTATTTATTTTTTTCGTTTTTCGTTTTTTTTTTGCATAACACGTGGGATTCGCCTAGCGAGCATGACAGCTCATGAACAAACCTTTGCTCCTTCAAGATTAACGTTTTGACTGACGAATAGACCCCTGTTGGAAGTAACTCAAGTATTTCCCTTGTGTTGACTGATCATCTAAATAGAACCCACAAAGCGTCCTGGATGATGTTCAAGCTTCTTGGAGTTAATCCCGATTGACATGATGAAATGCAATGTATCTAATGTTAAATGACCTAAAAATGATTGCGTGAATGAGGAGGGCAAATTTTGGGGTGTTACACCTGGCCATTTCTTGATCCTAATCACTTCCTACAAGCTTCTAAAAGAAAGTCAAGCACAATTGAAGTCAAGATCAAGCAAGGTTGAAGCGAGGTTTAAGCAATGATAATCTCAAAGGTAATTTTTCAGAATTTTCAGCTCTTCGATTCTCCCTAAATTCTTCACCATTCATTGTGATTTTTGGTTGTCTGAAGTCCTACCAATGTAGGCAAGAAGATTGAGTTGCTTTGAGATCAAATCGAAGCAACTCAGTTCATGATCCTCAAAATTTAAATCCTTGTCTCTTTTTATATACTTAAAATTGGACTTTTCATTTTTCCTTCAAATTAGTGTATTCACTTTTCATTTTTCATGAAGTTGAGCTTGAACTAGACCGGTGGTGATCACCGAAGCTAGGGCTCCGGTGGTGCATTGGCAAGGTCCAAGCCATCTGATCTGATTCAAATGTTTTAATGTTAAGCGTTCATTGTGATTACGACGCGTACAACGCATTAACCAAGGCGTATGGTGGAACGCGCGCATGTGGCCATCAGATCTTCCACCTCAATTAATGAGGGAGATATGATGGCCCTTGTTTTTTTGTATCTTCTGATTTTGTGTTTAATTGTGTTATTTTGTTTAATTCATAATAAATCCATTTTTAATCCAAAAAATATGGGACTTTCACCAAAATTGTTTAAATATTTTCCTCTTTCAGTTTATGAATTAAAATTATTTTTTGGATTAATTTTGATATTTTTCATGAATTAATTGTTTTTCTGTATAGAAATTGTGTTGAGCCATTTTTATTGACTTGTGATGATTGACTATGTGTTTGGGCCTTGGTAAAGGTTGATTTTACTTTTGTTGAGTTAAAATCACTGGATTTAGGGGATTGATGAAATGTACATTTCATCTCCCAAAATGAATGAATGATTTTAATTTGATAAAATTCCTCCCATGACCAATTTTTATATCTCTCCTCTCCCCTCCATCTTCATCTTCAATCCCATTCTCTCCCATCCCTTTCATTGACCAATGAAATCTCAAGATCCTAAGGCTAATTGGTTCATCAATAACCTTGTTTAAATGAACCAATACAAGTACGGATGAGATAGGTTCATCCTTTGATCTTTTTTCTTTTAGTGTGTGGTATGTTTTAGTAGTTTGGTTCATTATACCAAATTTCTAACATGCATTAACACCTAAATTTTTATTCCCGTTCCTCAGATAGTTGCGACTTCTACATAAGTTCAATTCTCATTGCTTAACATAGAGCTAAATTTGACCCTAAAGGCATAGCATTCTAGTAAGTGAGATTGTAAGTCTCCAATCTTTAATGGTATTGTGTGGAAACTTGGCCTTTTTTCTTTTCTTTGGAAGATATCTTGGTTCAAGGATCCATGCTTGTGAATAAATGGTTGAGTGTTCTCCAAAGAATGACTTAATCAATTAAAAAACAAAACATCACTAACATCTAATCAACTAACATTTGACTAACTTGTATTAATATTTCTTTTATTTACAAATCATTTACTTTATGCAATTTAAATTTAAGTCATTTACCATTTCATATGTCATTTACATAGCATTTAATTGGTTTATGTTTATGTCATTTTCACTTGTCTCATTTGAGCCATATATTGTGAATATATATATTTGTTTGTGTATTTTGTTTGTGTTTATGGTCTTAGGACCTTAGAATACTTAATAAACAACAAAAACCCTAAAAAAAATTGTGTGGAATGCCAACATTCCCTATGCAAAAGGACTTGGCCAATGCCAACATTTCTGAGATCAAGTTATTATGATTTGAGCTTTCATCTGATGCAAGTATTGGGATCCACTTGAATTCATATGCTACATGGTCTTACTGCAACTATTATTTTGACCTCATACCTGTAGCGGTAAATTCATGACCATTAAGCTATGGATAAACTTAACGTCAATTAAACCAGAGTCCCCACCGCGCTTTTATTTTTTCCAAAGGAAAAGAAAAAAGTACAAACAAAACCCAAAGATAAGAAGTTTTCAAATCAAAACTAATAAAATGCCAGAGATTACAGGTAAGGGGGTTGGTTACACAGAGGGAAGGTGTTAGCACCCAAAGTGTCTTAGGTACTCCTAGTGAGCCCTTTTTTATGTGTATGTGTTTTTGGATAAAAGATGTTTGCAATAAATTGAATGTGGGGATGAGAAAAGAATTCATTAATTATCTTTTTGTGTTTGACAAGACCTTCGGACTTGTGCCTACGTACCAACATAAAATGAGGGATCAAAACCTCGTAGTTCGTGGTATTAATTTCTAAAAGAGTTTGAATGAGTGTTAGTCTTTTTGTCTTTTGAAATTTTAAGTCAAGTATGGTTAAGTTCATTTACAAGTTTGATTAAGGAAAAGAAGTTTATAAATGCAATGGCATAAGGCCAAAGTTTCTAATTTTCAATAAGGTCTAAGTTTAAAAATCACAAGCAAAGAAGATTTTGAAAGAGGGGAGAAATTTGAAATTTAAGAAGTGGGAGGAGATGAAGAGACTAATCCTAGGCAAAAATTTAAAAGTTAAGAGGTGAAAAGATCTGACCAATGGAATGTAATCCAATAGACAAAAATGTCATATAGAAACCCACTTTTCATTTGGACTTTGAAATCAAGAAATATCCATACACAAATAGCAAGATGAAGAGCAAGGCATAATATAAAGATAGTCACATCCAAGTTATTAACTCCATAGTCTTCTTCATAATCTCCCATGTATCAGATGACATACTCCTTGAATGGCTCAGAAAGAAGCATTAGACACAGGTTCAAAGTAACATTTGCATCCAGACCATGTAGCAGATGAAAGTTAAATTCTCAATGACTTGGCTTTAGAAAAGTTGGCATTGGCAAAGTCCTTTTGCATAGGGAATGTTTCCTAATTCTAAGTCGAAGTCTCAGATCAAATCCAACAGTCCACACAAACATTTTTAAGGGTTTTTGTTATTATTATGTACATTAAGGTACTAACACCACAAACACAAACAAAATACACAAACAAGTATATACAATCACAATATATTCAAAATATAAGGCTCAAGTGAGCAAAGTTAAAATGACATTAAAATCAACAAGTTAAATGATATGAATAAAGCCAAGTGATAAAAGGGCTTGAATTTTAAGTGCATAAGGTAAATGACTTGAAATTAAAGTTAGTTAAATGTTAGTTGATTAGATGTTAGTATTGTTTTTTATTTTCAATTGTTTAAGTCATTCTTTGGAGAACACTCAACCCTTTATTCACAAGCATGGATCCTTGAACCAAGACATCTTCCAAAGGAAGGAAAAAAGTCCAAGTTTCCACACAATACCATGAAAGGGGGGAGACTTACCATCTCACTTACTAGAACGATATGCTTTTGGTCAAAATTTAGGGCTATGTTAAGCAATCCTAATTGGACTTATGTAGAAGTCGCAACTATCTGAGGTTGGGCAATAGAAATTTTAGTGTTAATGCATGTTAGATATATGGTATAATGGACCATACTCTTACAACATATCACACTTAAAAGAAAAATGGCAAAAGGGTGGACCTAATCTCATCCACACTTGTATTGGTTTATGGGCCAATTAGCCTTAGGATATAGAGATATCATTAGTCAATGGAATGGATGGGATAGAAGGGGATTGAAGATGAAGAGGAAGAGGAAATGAGACAAACACATATTGGTCATGAGAGGAATTTTATCAAATTAAAATCATTATTTCATTTTGGAAGATGAAATGTGGATTTCATCAATCCCCTAAATCCAATAATTTTAATCCAACAAAGTCAAATCAACCTTGACCAAGGCCCAAACACAATAGTCAAACTTCACAAGTCAATAAAAATAGCTCAACACAATTTATTCACAATTAAACAATTAAAAATCAATTAAAAATGCATTAAATTAAATTATGTTTGATCAAAAACCTAAAATCTCTTTAAAACACCAAATAAATGGCCAAGAGATTTATCATAGTTCAAACAAGGTCAAAGGACCTTTGAGAAAAAATTTCATTATTTTTGGAGATTTAAAAGTATTTTTAAACAATTTAAAATATGCACAAAAAGAATTAAATCATGAAAAATATTAATGTTGATCCAAAAAATAATTTTAATTCCGAAAATGAAAGAGGAAAATTTTTTAAAATTTTTGGTGAAAGTCCCATATTTTTTAGATCAATATTAAAATTAATATGAATTAATGAAAATAAAGCAATTAAAATAGAAATTCTGAAATTACAAAATACGTGGACCATCTGATCTCCGTCATTAATTGAGGTGGCAGATTAGATGGTCCCTAGCGCGTGTTCCATGTGGTCTTGAGTCAAACGCGTTGCAGGCATGGTAATCACAACCAACACTCAGGATTAAAACAATTTGAATGGATCATGTTGTTCAAAGACTTGCCAACACATCGCCGGAGCCAGAGCTCCGATCTTCTTCTCCGGTGGACCTCACCGGACTGGTACACCTTCAACCATCACCAAAATGAAAAAGCAAGACATGAATTTAAATAAAAATATCTCGGGAGCTCGAATCTGGCCTCAATTTTGTCTAACTCCAAGTATATAGGAAGATACAGGGAGTTGAATTTTGAAGATCATGATCTGAGTTGCTTCGATTTAACCTCTAAGCAACACAATCTTGTTGCCAACATTGGTAGGACTTCAGACAATCAAAATCAACAAAAATAATGGAGAAATAAGAGAGAATCAAAGAGTGGAAAAATATGGATAATCACCTTCAATGGAGCTTCAGATTGGCACGATCTTGCTCTCAATTATGCTTGGCCTTGCTTCAGATGCTTGATGGAATAGAAATGAATCAAGGAAAGGGATGGACTCTTGGAGTTTCAATATCAAAAAGAGTGGTAGATTTAAACTCGATTTCAAAGAAAATCTTCAAGCTTATCCTTTAATGGTGAGGGTTTAGGGTTGTTGAAGCAAAGCTTGCGCGCCCGATCCCTATTCCTGAGCAAGAGAGATCCTATTTATAGGCCAATGTCAATGATATTCGCACACTTCCATTTGGCAAAACATGAAAATCTTTCTTGCATGCTTTCATGGGCGTGTGATAGGCTTATCAAGTAATGCATTAGGTACAAAAATGAGTGTAAGCCATGCTGAAATCATGTTGTCAAGCCATGCATTCGTGTATGAAAAGTGGAACTTGAAATCATCCAAATGGTCCTTCAACTTTAAGGCATGTGCAAGCTATTCATTCTTTGTCCAAATGAGATGCTTTTGGACTTTTTGGAAAGTTAGATCAAGAGGAACAACTTTCATGTTGAACACCTTTTTATTTGAATCTTGGATCATGATGAATTTGGAGGTGGAAGTTTGGAAAATCAAACATATCAAAAAACTTTCTAAGTGCCAAGCCATATGTTCAAGTCTTCCACCTTGAATAACTTTTTTTATCGACTTCAAATGAGAAAAGTTCCCTCATAAATGTTATAGATCTTTTAAATCCCTAATTTGGTCCCAAATTTGACCTCATTTAGATTTAGCATGAAGGAGTTATGCATTTTAGAAGTTGAGGAAAATCACTTGTTCAATGGTATTGGCCCAAAGTGACCTATAATGTTTCCTCTTGGCACATGCATTTTCCAGTTGAATTTGCACTTACTCCAAACATCAAAGTTGAAGTAGACACCTTGAATTTGGTTATGCAATTTGAATGACTTTCATATCATAAAAATTGAGAAAATGACCTCCAAACTAGGGTTTAGACAAAATGACCTATAATCTTTCACCATAAAATATGACTTTCCAAGAAAACCTAGCTCTTAACCTCAACATGAAAGTTGTTTGGAATGTCATTTAGAGTAACGTTTCTCTTGGAATCATTTTCATATGATAAATATTGTAGGATATAGGGTCTAGGGAACCCCAATTTTGACAAGTTGAATTCCTCTAGTCAACCACCATGAACCAACTCGCTAGCTTGATATTCTCTTGACTTTTGGGACTCATGGAGGATCATATATGCATAAGATGATGTATTTTGAAGTATCCCTTGAAATATTTGACCAATTGGTGAAGAAAGTTGTTGAACAAGTCACCAAGATACCCAGATGAATTAGGGTTTCCAAGGCAAACCAACTCCAAACTCTTAATGATTTCTTGATCAAAATAACATGTGAAGATCATGGGGATCCATATATGATACTTAGAGCCCATGTGGACCATTATTGATTGAGATCCTTGAATTGAGGGTCTTGAACCCTCGATATGAGCTTGATAGAGCTTAGGTGACAATGCACACTACCTACAAAAGAGTTAATTTATACCAAGACATATTTTTTGTATTTTAGTTAGTAAATAAAGAAAAATGAAGTATGATATAATCAAATATGCTTGGTGATCTCTCCCAATGAAAACCCAATGAATGAGGGGTAAGGAGGATGTCAAGGTGTGATCCCCATGCTAATGCATATGATGAGAATGGCATGAGGGATCTTAGGGTCAAAATTGGGGTCTTACAACTGCCTCTATTTAAGGAGGTTCTAGTTGAGGAGATGAAGGTTTAAATCTTCGCATCAACTCAGTAGAATGGACTTAAATAACAACATATAGAAACAAATTTTGGTCCCTAAGAGACCTCATGATGCATATGATATGAATGTAAAAATAATCTCTGTTGGGAAAATGTTGCCACAAAGGAAAAGAATCTGGAGAGACCGAAAGTCCGCATGAGTATAACGCATTCTGTAAGGAAAACTCACTGGGGAGACAGAGACTCTGGGGGATAAAAAATGTAGTGCGTAGGCCAGGCTACGACTTTAAAATTGGTGGGGGACTCGAGGGATTCCATGAAAATAAATCAATGGAAAGAGTCAGCCAGGGAATAAAAGGAACGTCTGTAAGGGAAACGGGTAGATCAGATCAAAGCTGAAATACTCGAACCAAATAGGAAATGGCGATCTCACTGAGGAAATACACACTCAGACTCGATTGGGGAAGAAATGATCTTTAACACAGGAGTAACAGAAGTATATTATCCACTATCGGTTACTGGGTGAGGAGATAACATAATCTGTCAGAGCGGACATCCGTTACCGGTTAGGGTAAACATATCAAGGATGACTCGCTGAGGAAAGAACCAAATCAAATAGGATTTACAACTACCGGTATTGAGTAGTAGACTACAAAGAAAGAGAATATCCTTCACCTGTTTGAGTGAACACATCAAGGATAGACTCAAAGGGAAGAATATCCATCATCGGTTAAGTTGAACATGTCAAGGATAGACTCGCATGGGGATACTAGGAAGAATATCCGTTATCAGTTAGGGTAAACATATCAAGGATAAACTTCCTGAAAAAGTAGGAATTATATCTCTCGATTACTGTATAGAATACCGGAAAGGGAATATCCATCATCGATTAAGATAAACATATTAAGGATAGACTCCGAGGGGAGAAATAGGAATTACATCTATCAGTTATTGGATAGAATACCGAAAAGAGAATATCCATCACCGGTTAAGATGAACATATCAAGGATAGACTCCACGAAAGGGGAAGTAAGTTTTACAACTACCGGTTACTGGGAAGAAGACTGCGAAGAAGAGGAAATCCATCATCAGCCAGGATGAACATATCAAGGATTAACCTTCTAGGGAACAAAATAGATATTACAACTACCTTTTTACTGGGTAGAATACCAAAATGAGAATATCCTTCATCGGTCAAGATGAACATATCAAGGATAAACGTAAAAGGGAAAGAGTATCTGTCATCAGTTAAGATGAACATATCAAGGATAAACTTCCTGGGAGACGTGGAAACGAATCCGATGGGGAGAAAAAGGTTACTTTTGTCGGGTATTTAGGAAGAAGTGAGATACTTGCAAATTGAGAAGAATATTACCAGTTATTGGGTAATAGACTCTCAGGGGACTAAAAGCATCTATCTAGGTAAGATCTAGAAAGAAACAGTCAATCAAAGACTCAACCCAATGAGGATGTAACTCAAGGGGAGTGGTTCCATCCAGATAATCAACTAGGAAGGAAACTGAAATAATCACCATCCACAAGGAAATAACTCAGTGGGGAATGAGAAAGGTTAAATTCTTTCTACTTAAGGGGCTGACACTCTACAATTGAAAGAGGACAAATACATCAAATCTGCGTGGGGGAAAAGGATACCACCGTAGCAGAGGATCAGAGAAATAATGGATCACAAAGTGCATTATCAATGCAATAATGAAATCTATGAGTGTATATGTCTATGGATATGTATATATGATTATGCTGACAAAACGATCACAAAGGATACAAATGTCACTAGTCTGCATCACTAATACATTACTCATCCAATCCTCACAGAAGGGAAGCATCTACTGGAGATAAAAAGTTGCAAAGGAATGAAGAGGAATCATCGACCTCAAATGCTCAACCCTTAGTGGGGAAAAGGAAAGGTTTGCCGAAAATCTACAACATCAACTCTGCAGGGAATTTTAGGTCAACACCATATCAAATGGGAGACAACCTTATAGAGGATCAAAAATACTGCTCAAGAATTAGGGCTAACCTATGTCAGGGACAACTCTGTTGGCGACTTGAGGGGAAACAAAATTTGTTGAATCTATGCATCCTGATGCGATGATGCGCCTGTAACTCGAGGGAGGCAATTACAAACTCGGTTGGGGAAACTAGCAAAACTCGGCTCGAGATTGAAAAGCTGATAGGGAAGAAACATAGATCACACCAACTGCTTAGGGATAAAACCAACAATGCTTCGCATTTTAGGGCTTACCGGTTCTTGGACCGATGTGGATATTCCTTAAATGAAATCGATTTCTCTTTAAAAGTAATTGATGTTATTATTTAAGAAAACATGATTTTTTATTTAAAAACTTTAATTTCAAAATGATCACAATAAAATTTAATTCCATTTAGCTGAACAAATAAGAGCAGAAACAATTGGATAAAAAGCTCAACTTTATTTAATATGATGGTAGTCTGTAAATGACAAGAGTCCATAGATCATTACAAAAGTTGAAAAATGGTAATTTATATGGAAAAGGGATACATTTAATACAATGATCACTAACCCTTCTACCAATTTGGTATCCACTATGCTCTTGGCTTTGGTTGAAGATGAATCAGAACCAAATGTTGTGCTCAAGAAAGTCTTCGAGACTAGAGATCAACAGCTTGCAGTTACTCGCCATAATCCCTATTTTTTGCATAAATTTCCCCGAGGTGGGGTACTCAATTTATCGGGATAATTCTTTCTATTTTATGTCTCTAACTTTTGCCTGGATCGCCCTTTCGGGTTTTCAATCCACCGAGACGCTCATTTTGGCCTAAGCCGCCCTTTCGGGTTTTCAACTTAGCGAGTTGTTCTTTTCTTTTTTAGGCAAAGTATTTCTAGATTGCATCAGCGTTCACAGGACCCGTGAACTCTTCACCATCCATAGTTGTAAGAATCAAAGCACCGCCTAAAAAGGCTCTCTTAACAACGTATGGGCCTTCATAATTAGGAGTTCATTTGCCCCTAGAATCTGGTTTGAAAGATAAAATCTTCTTGAGCACAAGGTCACCTTCTCTGAACACACGAGGTCTGACCTTCTTATCAAAAGATTTCTTCATTCTCTATTGATATAACTGACCATGACACATGGCAATCAACCTCTTCTCTTCAATCAAATTCAGCTGGTCATACCTGGTCTGACACCATTCAGCTTCAGTCAACTTGGCTTCCATCAACACACATAATGATGGGATCTCAACCTCTACTGGGAGCACATCTTCCATGCCATAAACAAGTGAGAAAGGGGTTGCCTCTATTGAGGTGCGGATGGATGTACGGTACCCATGCAAAGCAAATGGAAGCATTTCATGCCAATCCTTCTACATCACAACCATCTTTTGGATGATCTTTTTGATGTTCTTGTTTGCAGCTTCAACAACCCCATTCATTTTAGGCATGTAGGTAGAATAATCACTTCCCCAATGCCATTACCATACTGATTAACAGATCCATCAAATACCATGCCCCAACAGGAACTAGGTTCTAGCCCTTCTTCAAGCAATGATTCATCATAATCCTTCATTTTCAAGTACAAGATCTCTTCATCAAGAAAATCATACTGCATTGACTGGTAATCTTCAATTGGTTGGTGAGCCAAATGGTCAGCCAAGACACTAACTTTGATTGCTTTCTAAGATTGGTATTCAATATCATACTCTGATAACAACATCCACCAACGGGAAATCCTCCCAGTTAAAGCAGGTTTCTCAAAAATATACTTGATTGGATCCATTTTAGATATCAACCAAGTAGTATGATTCAACATATATTGACGCAAACGCTTAGCAACCCAAGCCAATGCACAACAAGTCTTTTCAAGCCTAGAATACCGAGTCTCACAGTCGGCGAATTTCTTACTCAGGTAGTAAATAGCATATTCTTTATTTCCAGTTTCATCTTGATGACCAAGAACAAAACCCATACTTTCTTCAATCACAGTCAAATACATGATCAACGATCTTCCTTCAACATGCAGAGGTATAAACGGAGGCTCAGGAATATACTCTTTGATATTATCAAAAGCTTTTTGGCAGTCTTTGGTCCAATCACAAGACTAATCTTTCCGAAGAAGCTTGAATATAGGCGCACATGTGGCAGTCACATGCGCTATGAATCTTGAGATATAATTCAAGCGGCCGAGAAAACCTCTGACTTGCTTCTCAGTTTTGGGCGCATGCATTTCTTGTATTGCTTTGACCTTGGCAGGATCAACTTCAATACCCTTCTCACTGACAAAAAAGCCCAACAACGTACCAAAACGAACACCAAATATACATTTATTGGGATTCAAGCGGAGTTTGTACTTCCTCAAATGCTAGAATAGCTTCAACAAATGCTCAACATAGTCTTTTTCATCACTGGATTTAGGAATCTTATCATCAACATAGACTTTGATCTCCTTATGCATCATATCATGAAAAAGAGTGGTCATTGATCTCTGGTAAGTTGTACCAGCATTCTTTAAACTGAAAGGCATCACTCTATAACAGAATGTTCCCCAGGGTGTAATGAATGTGGTCTTCTCCATATATTTGGGTGCCATCTTAATCTGATTATATCCGAAAAATACGTCCATAAATGAAAAGATTTTGAATTTAGTCGTATTGTCTACCAACATATCAATGTCTGGTAGGGGGAAATCATCTTTCAGACTAGCTTTGTTTAAATCTATATAATCAACGCACATGCCGACTTTCCCATCTTTCTTCGGAATAGGCATAATATTGGCCACCCACTACGGATACTCAGCAGTAACAAGGAAACCAACATCAATTTGCTTCAGCACTTCTTCTTTGATCTTTATTGCCATATTAGGATGAGTCCTCCTTAACTTCTGCTTGACTGGCGGGCATTGGCTTCAACGGAAATCTATGCTCCACAATCTAAAAGTCCAAACCAGGCATGTCTTGATAGGACGAGCAAACACGTCTGAAAACTTTCGAAGAACATCAATCAACCCCTTCTTAACTTCTGGAAACAATCGAGATCCAATCTTGACTTCCTTCACATCATCTTCGGAATCTAAGTTGACTAACTCAATCTTCTCTTCGAATGGCTGAATAGATTTTTCCTCGTGCTCAAGTAGACGAGACAATTCATCAGACATTTCTTCATCATCTTCTTCCTTAGCCTTAAACACAGGGAATTCAAAGTTCGGAGAATGAGTATGATCATTATATTTAATGGGCTTAGAAACCAACCTGCATAATGAGTGTTGTTCATTACCATGAATGAACCCTCCTCTATGGAAACTAGGTTGCACATCTTCGACTTTAACTGCAGACGACCCTTGCTGAAATCCCAACCAGCACGATTCTTGTTCTCGGCGACCTCTACCATTCGGCCCCACTGATCAGAACTACCATCTTCGACAATCTTCTGAGCGTCTTTAAAAGAGGACATAGGTTCCCAACTCTCTTTTCCTCAGCAATAGATAGAGCTTGGAACAGAGTTCCAATCTCATCATCAACTTCAACATATGAGAAACACAACAAATGACTCACCAACATAGCTTTCTCTCCATCCACGATGACGAGCTTACCATTCTTCACGAATTTCAACTTTTGATGCATAGTAGATGTCACAGCTCCTGCCTCATGTATCCATGACCTTCCTATGGAGCTGCTATAGGCCGGGTGGATATCCATTACCTGAAAAAAGTAATTTGGAAATCACTTGGACCTATCTTTACCGGAAGGTCCACTTCACCAATAACAGTCTTGCAAGAACCATTAAAATATTTGACGATTACACCACTATATCTCATAGAAGCTCCTTGGTAGGATAATCTTAACAGAGTTGATTTGGGGAATACGTTCAAAGAAGAGCCGGTATCAACCAACACATTTGACAGTGCATCATCCTTGTAGTTCATCGATATATACAATGCTAAGTTGTGATTTCTGCCTTCCTCGGGAAGTTCTTCATCACAGAAGCTCAGATTATTGCAGGAAGTAATGTTAGCCACAATGTGGTAAAATTAGTCCACTGTCACATCATGTTCCACATAAGCTTGCTCCAATACCTTTTGCAATGCTTCTCTATACGCTTCAGAATTCTTGAGCAGAGACAGTACTGAAATCTTGGGAGGAGTCTGGAGCAGCTGCTCCACTACATTGAATTCACTCTTCTTAATCAAACGAAGCACCTCATCATCATCATTAGGCTTCAAACTGCTGGAGTCACCAGACTAACACTTTGGAGCACTAACCAGATTTGCTGCAGGAACTTCAACCTTCTTACCAACTTCCTCTACATCCTTTGGGAAAATAGGACCAAACACATGATCTCTACGGGTCACCATCGATATATCGGAAATATTCACAATAGAATTAGTCGTAGGAAATGGGATCTCTTGACCATTCTCTACCACTGTTGCATTATACTGATATGGAACAACTCTATCGGATGTATACGGGACGGGGCACGTTAACCGTATTACTAACAGCGATACCGATCTATTGACGTTGTTATTGCTGCTGCTATCAAACTAGATTACCACCCGTTCAGGGGTCTCAAAGACTAGCATTATCATGCTGACATCATCTATATCTCTCGACTATTGAATCTGGATTACATTCTCATCCATCAACTTCTGGATATCTCGTTTGACAATTGAACACCCACGGGGGTTCAACTGCAGATTGTACAACTGTTGTGGTCGTGTTCAAAATCACTAATCGTACACAGGGTCTTATGCTTTTCCACCAAATATCGACGAATACGTCGCACATCAAACACTCGGAAACTTCTCGGACAGCCATCTACCATATTAACCGAGGGATTTCCATGAGCAGGCAATGGTGTAGCGGTGTATTCGTCACTTTATGATTTATTGATTAAACCAAAAGCAAAGTATACAAAGAATCGAGTCGCCACCGCACTTTTATTTATCCAAAGGAATGGCTAAAAAGCGAACAAAAGCCTAAGAAGTTTTACACATAGAAAACTAATGAAAAGATCAGAGATCTGGATAAGGGGTTAATTACGCAATGGGAAGGTGTTAGGCACCCAAAACGTCCTAGGTACTCCTAGGGAGCCCTTTTCACACTTGTTGAATGAAATGTTATTTGTTTATGAAATATTTATTGTGCAAACATGGATGGAAGAGATGAGAAAAGAATATACAAGTTATTATTTTTGTGTTTGGATGGATAACCATTGCCTACGTACCTTTACAGGATCAAAACCTCGTAATTCGGCTAAAAGATTTCCAAAATTTGAGTGGGTTCATTTTAAAACAAAAGCCCTAAGGTCTTACGTTATCCACGAGAGAAAACTCAACCTTATACAAACAACAAGTCCACCATGTGAGAAAGGCTTCAACTTGCTAGTGAGGGGTTAACCCTATAATGAGCAAGGAAGTCTTACAATTCAATCACTAAGGACAGAAGGTGAGATTAACATCAACCAACTAGGATAAATCAAACCTATGGCTAATGTATGAAAACTTATCAAGAATGGACAAAGCCACAAAACAATTGAATGGGTGAAATTAACCAATTAGGATTTATTCACAAAAGATGGTCAAAGTATGACTAGAATTTAATTCAAAGAAGTATCATGAAAATGGAGTTTGAAAAATCAAAGGCTTAAGGTCTAGGTTTCTAATTTGAAAAGAAATGAAAATGTTTGCACAATAGTTTTCAGGTTTGGATTAGCATGCAAAGATGGAGGTTTAAAGAAACAAAAGGATGGAAGGTGAGGGAGCGTAAAACTTCTTAGATGTTCACCTCTTGAGATCATATGTAGATGATTCAAGTGATTCCTTTGGAATAGGCAATGAGCAAATAAGTAAATGAGCAAAGCAAATGGATGTCGGATGCCAATCAATGGGCTTATACCAATCTCACAAACAAACATGGATACCGGATACCAATCAATGGATTTACACCAATCTCCTAAAACAAAAACAATGATACCAGATGCCAATCAATGGACTTATACTAGTCTCACAAAACAAACATGGATACCGGATACCAATCAATGGATTTACACCAATCTCCTAAAACAAAAACAATGATATCAGATGCCAATCAATGGACTTATACTAGTCTCACAAAACAAACATGGATACTGGATACCAATCAATGGATTTACACCAATCTCCTAAAACAAAAACAATGATACCAGATGCCAATCAATGGACTTATACTAGTGTCACACCATATCATTGGAACAACTGCCAAGTAATGGACTTATGCTTGTCTCCTCCATGGGCAAAGCAAAATGCTATAAACCAAAGTTTATGAAATGATATACAAATGATGATGATAAATGCACAAAGGCACACTCAGGAAAATATGCACAGATGAATCAAGTAATCAGACAAACAAGTCAATTAGCACACACTATATACAATCAATTAGGCTCAAGCAAGGTTAGACTTTACAGTCAACTGGAATGGGGTAATTTGAGCTCTTAACCCTAACATTGAGAGTTAGGGTGAAGCAGATGAAATGGAGATGAGGGGTGTGCCTCATAGCTCTTATCCCTGGCCTGGGAGAGCTTTGAATAATAGAAGGTGTGGGAAATCAGAAAGTTGGAACTCTTCTCCACAAGTGAATGACTCTATAAGATCTTGGGTTAGTATCCACAATGCATCAACATGTTATGTGAGCAAAGGGATGACACACTGAATAACAGGAGATGGATTACACATCTCTTTTATCTGCCAATTGCCTCATAAGAGGACTTTTCCTGCTTGGCACAAAGATAAACAATCACAAGCATTGCCTCTTAAGGAGGACTTCAGACAGGTGCCTACCAAGTAACAGTAGGTCTTCCAGACTACACGAAGAAGAGAGGTTATACCTAAGTGGTTAAGCAACCAAGCAAAATCAAGTTCAAAGTGAACTTAAGCAACTAATGTACCTGTGGAAACATCAAACAAATCAGTACAACTATACAGACAAACAACCAACAGTCAAACCCAATAAGCAAAGGCATAAGCCACAAGTCAAGCTCAAATGAGCTAACAGCCCTACAAAACACACAATGTTAGTAGTCAAAGGCAAACATCAAATGCTCAAATGATGGAGCATCATGAACCATATAACTTGGATGTTCAACCTGAAATCAAAGCTCAAACATGAGAGGCAAACCACTAGGTCAAAGCCTAGGGTCAAAGATGGAGAAAAAATTCAAAACAGAAGCTGAAAATTTACATGAGTCAACTTCAAACACATCTTGAAACAATCCAAATGGTCTCACATCAATATCATATACCAAAAGCATTTCATGATCAATTGAAGTTCAAGACTATTTTAAAGCTCAAATGTGACCAACCAGAATGAAAAAATCTCAATTAAAACAGAAATGAATCAAATAATTCCAAGAAAATTCATATTCATTTGCAACATCCATAACATGCATCACACAAAAAATCAGAACAATTGGAATTCATTAGGCATGGTAGACACATCATATAAGATGAACAAGCAAAGGTGTGACACAAATTGTCACACCTACCTTAACATGATCATAAAATAACAATGACACATGATAAAAATACCAAATCAACACCATAATTTCAAGCAAAGTGTCTAGTTTCGACATGCAAATTTTCAGATTCATTGGATAAAAGCTCAGCATTTCACAAATGATATGGCAAGGCAAGGTACAAGTAGCATACATGTTCACAAACCCTAGCACAAACTAATTTCCAGCCAAGCACAATTTATGGAAAAATGATTAAAAAATAATAGACAGAAAATGTGACCTAATGCAAAAAAAACCTCATATTTTTTGGAGCAATATTCAATTAGATATGATTTTTGGAAGATGGAGAAAAATAAAAAAAAAAAGATGAAGCATAGTATATGAATGAATGGAGGGAAAAGAAAAAAATAAGGCATGGCATTTGAATTCTTGCAACAAGCTGGAATCAAACTGAAACAAATTCAAATAAGCGCGCCCTGGCTGAACAAAACACAGTCGTTTCATTAATTGACCTGGCCGGTCAATGCACATGTGGCCAGGTCAAAGCGCTACAGGCCAATCAAAACGCCATGCATGAGAATATGTGGACCAGTCATCAGCCAACCCTAAGCTAAACACATGCAAAACGCTGGAAACGAAATCCGCAGGAAACATGATGAACTGGCAATAGAATTCGCAGGAAACAGTATGCATTTCATGGCAAAATTCGCAGGTAACTGGAAAACAGCAAGAACACATGAAGATCTTCATCCATGGATTTCCAGAAAATTTCAAAGGTTCCAGAAATTAAAATTGAGAATATCAACATGTAGATCTTGCATCATACATCAACAATCCATAAACATTTTATCAAGAAATCAACAAACACGCATGGATCGAAGAGAAGAAGAATCACACATGAAACTTTAATCTAACATATCTAACTCAATTGTGCATGAAAATTTGTGGTTTAAAGCTCAGAATACTCAGCATCAAAAGGTCAACATCAATAGCATAAGCATTTTAAGAAAGGAGAGATTCGATTCAATGACCTCTTGAAGAGCAGCTTTGGATTCGTGTTGATTCAAGGTCTTGTGATGCTTCCAATCTCTTCTATAATGCTTGTACAAGTAATTGGAGGAAGAATTGAGGCTCAATTGCACACGATCTCACCAGAATCTGAGTTCACCATTAATGCATCAAGCTTCGAGCATGCTTCAAAACTGCATCAATCTTCTTGATTCCACGTGCAAATCCACTCAATGATACTTCAGGAACCAGGATCAAGCAATGGAAATGGTTTGTGTTTGAAGAAATTGCAAGAAAATTTGAGAGAAAAATTTTGGAATTCTAGATCTAGATCTGAATTTGTGAGTGTTGTTAGCTGAAAATAGTTAGGGTTTGTGTTATATACCTCTCCCTAATCACTCTCTTAATCATGTTTAGGCAAATGGTAATTGGATTAGCAAGAATGTGGTGTATGTGCAAATTAGCAATTTCACCTCATGTATGATATGCATGCATGAACAGTACACGAATTCACTTTAATTTCACTTAAAAATCCATTTTGGAGCTATTGGCAATGATAGAATGTTCAAACAATGCACCAATTTAAAACTTTAAAAAATCCCTCCAAAAATCAAGTGAAATACCAAATGTTCATATGATGATAATGCATGCCATGTAATGCAAGATTTGGAAAGTATAGGTCAAAAGAAGAATGTACAAAAAAGAGCCATCCAATTTGGAGCTTTGGTTGAGAAGTTATGGCCATTTGAAGTTCAATGTACACTTTGCCATGTTTTGATCATATCTCCTTAACCACACATGATAAATTGATGATCTTGAACTTTTTGGAAATGGGAGAGAAAGATCTACAACTTTCATGTTCAACAAAATTTCATTTGAAGCTTTCTTGGTGATGTAATTTGAAGTTGAAGTTAGGTTAAAACCTTTCCATTTTTGGCAAATTTGAATTATAGGTCACTTTCTATTTTTGGAAAGTTTTGACCTGACTTTATTTTCTTCAATGTTGATGATTGAAATGTCAAATGAGACTTGTTTGAACATGAATGAGGTATTTCTAATCACTTCCCACCTCCAAATCCAACAGTTGACTTGGCAGTTGACTTTCCTAGGTCTTTAGTTGACCTGGCAATGTTCTGATGAGATTCAAGCCTCTACCACTTAGGATTTTGATTCAAAATGATAACATGGCTCATATGAACTCTTGTGAATGATTATGGTGCCCAAATTCTCAAGAATGGCCACCATCTATTGCTCAATGACTGCTTTTGACTGCCTTGACTGTTGATTGCTTCATCTGCAAGACAAGGGTTAGATGACATATTTTTATACTTTTGGTTAGTGATAAAAGGAAAAGCAATGATATACAAATGCAAAACATGCTTGGTGATCAAGAATCACTCTCAAAAAGATGACCCACCCATAGGGAAGGAAGCAAGGTGCACAATGATCCTTGAGGCAATGTGATGATATGATATGATGTTATGAGGGATCTTAGGGACAAAATTGGGGTCTTACAAATGGGTTAGCTTTAACATTCGGCGTACGGTCCTCAAAGGACACCATCCCACTTTTCACTAGCTTCTGGACCTCATATTTTAACGGGTAGAAATTCTCGATATCATGGCCAGGAGCCCCTTGATGAAAAGCACAACGGAGTTCTGGCTGATACCATCATGGAAGTAGTTCTGGAATTTGTGGCGAATTTCTTGGTTGGAGTAGGTTCTTGAGAACCAAAGACGGATATAAATCAGCATAGGACACAGGAATAGGGTCAAAAGATACCTTCTTCCTCTCAATGTTTTGTTGTTGGTGTTAATTCCTGGTGTTGTTGTTGTAATTGTTTATTCTCTGTTATGGCTGTTGTTGATGTTGTTGTTGTTGAACTAGAATAGATTGATTATTGGAAAACACTAGAATAACAGATGATACTTGATGATGATGTTGACGTGGTTATGGGTTTCTTCTGACATGAAGCCTTCTTTGCCTCCCAATTGATACTGCATTGGCTTCACCTTCTTTCCTCTTAGCGAAACAGTTGCCATACTTCTTGCTCGAAGATACCTCTTCCTTAGACAAACGTCCCTCACAGACACCCTCTTCTAATCTCATCCCCATATTTACCATTTCGGTAAAATCACTGGGGGCATTAGAAATCATTCGTTCATAATAAAACGAACTCAGGGTCTTGAGGAAGATCTCAGTCATCTCTTTTCCTTCCAGCGGAGGATTGATCTGAGTAGCAAGCTCTCTCCCCCTCTAGGTGTACTCTTTAAACGTCTCTTTATCCTTCTGAGACATCGACCTCAGCTGGTACCTATTTAGCCTTATATCAATGTTTTATTTGTATTATTTCACAAAGGCCTCACCTAAATCATTAAATGTGCGAACACTTGCATTATCCAATCCCATGTACCACCTCAGAGAGGCACCAGTCAGACTTTCCTGAAAGTAGTGAATCAATAACTGATCATTATCAGTTTGCGTCGATATTTTCCTGGCATACAGGATGAGATGGATAAGCGGGCAAGTATTTCCCTTATACTTTTCAAAGTCATGGACTTTGAAATTCATCGGGATCTTGACGTTCGACACTAGGCAAAGCTCCACGGCACTCTTACCGAATAAATCTTTTCCCCTCAAGGTCTTCAACTCCTTTCGCAGCTCAAGGAATTGGTATTTCATCTCTGCCAGGCATAGTAGGCGCAAATTGAGTGGCAGGCACGGTTGAAGTAACAACTTCTGAGATGGCAGTCCTCTGAGGAGGAGGAGTTGCAGGCGCCGGAGAAGATTGACTCTGAGCATCTAGTACATACTCCATCATGGCAGTCAAGCGGGAAATCTTTTCCTTCAACTCTCGGTTCTCTTGTTCCAAATGTTCCATGATTCTCGGATGATTGACGCGAGTATTATATCGATGAGTCAGCTTGGCTGAAGCACAGAAGAATAACCTATAAGACATCTGGCGGAAGAAAAACTTGCTATGAAAATGATGCATGAAATGCAATGCTTTGATTGTTTTTATTTTCAAGGAACATACTATTTTATTTGAAAATATATAATAATAACAATTGTAACATTTTGATTGACCATAAAAATCTCTTTTACACATAATTTGGAAGGATTACACTGAGTACAATTTCAGAAACCAAAATAAAAATACAAGAGAAAAGGAGACTAATCATCCTAAGGATCCCCTAACAACAGTGTCAGATGATCTGGCTAGAGGCACATACTTCCTTTGGATGCGTCAGATCTCGGAGTCAAAAGAAGTCTTCATCTGAGCCTTCTCGAGGACAAGCCGATCAACAATCTTCTTCCAAGCACTAGAAGGCTGAGGCATACTATAGGAAGATGGACCTTCTGGGTCTCTCTATCTTTTCACTACTCGGTATTCAAGAAGTTCAATAAGCGCATCTTTGTCCTTAGACTCAAGTTGCAACTCATCATGCTTTCTGCTTAAAGCATGGAACCTCTCTTCCCACGTATCCTTCACTTGCTTCATCTTGGCGAGTGCATCTTCCAACTCCTTTACATCTTGGTTAGGGAGAATTGATGGCTCAACCACAACCATAGACATAGGTCCCTTACAAGCATAAGGCATCTTCAATTCCAAAGCTCTCTTCTTCACCTAAAAAGTGTAAGCTTCTAAAGCTACATAGTTGCATGGACTAAGCTCAGATCTTCCTTTCCTATGCATATTATGCCAAGCGTGAATCATCTTCTGCTTCAAAATTTTGGGATCTTTACCCTCTTGATAGAAAAACCCTTCTAACTCTTCCAAATCGGGACATCTGAAACTGTACTTCTTAGTGTTCCTTCTTCCACAATCCATGGTCTGAAAATATTTGCAAATAAAACCTAAGTTCCTTGAAGCTATTTTTCATGTGATGAATGTCATGATGTGCATGAATCCATGAATGCAACAATCACAGGTAGGGGATCACACACAAGGCAAATAAACAAAGGTCAAGGGATGAATTAAGTCATTGTAAAGATCAATCATCCATTTTGGTGGATTATGGTTTTCACCTTATCAACACCCAAATTCCATTGATATTGATAAGACTTGATTCGATCAACCAAGAATCAAGGGTTTGTTGTGAGTTACGAGCATGGAGTCAGGTTAAAAACCATTCCAAAGGAGTGTACTAAGGATAAAAACCAATAGATCATGTTCTAAAAATTTCCCAAAGTCTTACTTCCATATATCGGATATTACAGGTTAGGATGACTGACTCATCATCCCATAATATACTCAAGGGAAACTCGTTTGAGTGTAGTATCGCGTAACAACTATTATCAAGTCTACACTTGAACAGTCTTTGCACTATGTCCTAAATAAGCCAAGGGGGTTAAATGTTCTACGGTCATCAGCTTCTCAGACCCCAAATCAGAGAAAGTAATGCCTAACCACAAATAACTTGTTTGACATCAATAGCTCCAAAAGGGTCTCCACTTAGTAGATGGGTCTCAAGCCAACTTGTTAAGGACTACTTCACACAACTCGAACATGACTATACCATCCTCCTATCTTAATTGCATTCAAGTTTGGGTTAGAACTTATCTCACCACTCAGAGATCACCAAGCACAACAAGCAGATTACATCACACATTCAAATATACAAACATCAAATATAAAAATATATACACATAAAAAAGTAGGTTAAACCCACTGAGGACTACTCCCCGGCAGAGTCGCCACTTAATTTTGATAGAGGTAAATTCATGATCATTAAGCTATGGATAAACTTAACGTCAATTAAACCAAAGTTGCCTCCGCGCTTTTATTGTTTCCAAAGGAAAAGGGAAAAGTACGAACAAAACCTAAAGACAAGAAGTTTTCAAATCAAAACTAATAAAATGCCAGAGATTATAGGTAATGGGGTTGGTTACACAGAGGGAAGGTGTTAGCACCCAAAGTGTCCTAGGTACTCCTATGGAGCCCTTTTTTATGTGTGTGTGTGTGTGTTTTTAGATAAAATATGTTTGCAATAAATAGAATGTGGGGATGAGAAAATAATTCATTAATTATATTTTTGTGTTTGACAAGACCTTCGGACTTGTGCCTACGTACCAACATAAAATGAGGGATCAAAACCTCGTCGTTCGTGGTATCAATTCCAAAGTGAGTGAATTGCTTTTAATAAAAATCTAAGTTTAAAAGAGGCACAAAAGGGCCTAAAAGAGTTTGAATGAGTGTTAGTCTTTTTGTCTTTTGAAATTTTAATTCAAGTATGGTTAAGTTCATTTACAAGTTTGATTAAGAAAAAGAAGTGTCAAAATGCAATGGCATAAGGCCAAAGTTTCTAATTTGCAATAAGGTCTAAGTTTAAAAATCACAAGTAAAGAAGATTTTGAAAGAGGGGAGAGATTTGAAATTTAAGAAATGAGAGGAGATGAAGAGACTAATCCTAAGCAAAAATTTAAAAGTTAAGTTTTGAAAATATTTGACCAATGGGATGCAATCCAATAGACAAAAATGTCATATAGAAACCCATTTTTCCTTTGGACTTTGAAATCAAGCAATATCAATACACAAATAGTAAGATGAAGAGCAAGGCATCTAATAAAGATAGCCACATCCAAGTTAGAAACTCCATAGTCTTCTTCATAATCTCCGATGTATCAGATGACATACTCCTTGAATGGCTCAGAAAGAAGCATTAGACACGGGTTCAAAGTACCATTTTCCTCCAGACCATGTAGCAGATGAAAGTTCAATTTTCAATGACTTGGCTTCAGAAAAGTTGGCATTAGCCAAGTCCTTTTGCATAGGGAATGTTGCCTAATTCTAAGTCCAAGTCTCAGATCAAATCCAACAGTCCACACAAACATTTTTTAAGGGTTTTTGTTATTATTATGTAGAATAAGGTACTAAGACCACAAACACAAACAAAATACACAAACAAGTATATACAATCACAATATATTCACAATATATGGCTCAAGTGAGAAAAGTGAAAATGACATTAAAATAAACAAGTTAAATGATATGAATAATGGCAAATGATAAAAGGGCTTGAATTTTAAGTGCATAAGGTAAATGACTTGAAATTAAAGTTAGTCAAATGTTAGTTGATTAGATGTTATAGCGGGGTTTTCCATACCTTTAGGTTTATTGATTAAACCAAAAGTCAACATACAATTCGAGTCGCCACCGCACTTTTATTTGTCCAAAGGAAAGGCTAAAAAGCGAACAAAAGCCAAGTAAGAAGTTTTTCAAATAAAAAACTAATAAAAATGTCAGAGATCTAGGTAAGGGGGTTGGTTATGAAATGGGAAGGTTTTACGCACCCAAAACATCCTTAGTACTCTAAGGGAACCCTTTTTGCAAATATGTGTTGTAGGTTGGTATTTGTGAAAAGATTTGTGCAAAATATTGGAGAGATGAGAAGAGAATAGATTATATTTACAAATTTTGTTGTTTGAATGGATGAACCCATTGACAACGTACCATCACAAAGGAGGATCAAAACCTCGTAGTTCGGGGTAAAAATCTCAAAGATTGGTGAATTGATTTTAATCAAAAGCCTTAAGGTCTTTTGTTATCAAAGGGAGAAAACTCGACCTAAACCAACAATCCACCATGTGAGGAAGGCCTCAACATGCTAGTGAGGGGTTAACCCTATAATAAGCATGGAAGGCTTATAATCCAACACTAAGGATGAGGTGAGATTTACATGAACCACTATGAGAACTCAAACCTATGACTAATGTTTTTGAAAAGATGAAACAAGTGGTCATTGGAACCACAAAACAACTTGAAATGGGTTATATTTACAAGTTAAATTCATTTATAAAATGAGGTCAAAGTTGGATAAAAGTTTATTTACAATGAGTATTTATGAAAAGAGTTTTGAAAAGTCAAAGGCATAAGGCCTAGGTTTCTAATTTGAAATAAAGTCAAAGTTTTGAAAATGATTTTTGGCTTGGTTAGATTGGGGAGAAGAGGGAAGGGCTATTCCTAAAGCATACAAAGATAAGAGGGGAAAGATAACCCTTGGAGTTCCTTTTCTTGGAGTCATAGAGATGACTCAAGATGCTCCTTTCCTTTGGATTTAGCACACAAACAAGCAATCAATAATTTTAATTCAAGCTCCTAGGATCTCCACTTGGCTTGGCTCTTAACTTGGCTACTCATAACAATGGTCCTCTTTTCACAGTCTTAAGATGGGATCCCTATCACACAAAAGCACACATTAAAAAGCTCACAACACAATAAAGGGAATGGACAAAGAATAAGTTTGAGGAGAAGTCTTTTGAAGTCAACTCTGAATTTTAGCATTCTAAAGGCATGAGGCTTAGTTGCTCTTCAACAAATTTTGCATTCTAAAGGCATGAGGCCTAGTTGCTCTTGAACTCCTTTAAGCATGGGTAAATCCTAATTCTAAGTCCTTTCTCCTTTTGCATTTTGGTTCACATCAAAACAAACACAAAAACAACAATATATTTATATACAATAATGGGCTCAAATGAGCAAAAGAAAAATGACATAAACATAAAATATATGCTCAAGTGAGCAAAGTTGAAAATCAAGATGAATAATGAGCAAGAAATAAATGACATTAAAAGTAAATGACAAGAATTTAAAATCTCAAATTAAAGTTAGTAGTTAGTAGAGGTATGTTAGCTTGTCATAAGACAATGTAGCGCTATGTTAAGCAATTGTAAGTGGACTAATGTAGTAGTCGCACCTATCTGAGGCCGGTTAATAAGAATATAGGAAAAGAACACAAGTTAGAGGTCATGACTAGTAAGCCAAACTCCATAAACTTGCCATGCCAAACAAAAGGGGAAGGGCCTTGTATTGACTTTTGGTTATTTGCTTGACCAAGAAGTAACCTATCTTTGACATAAAACATCTCACTTGATCATGGATAAAGTTGAATTTGGTTTGGATTAAATAAGATTAAACTTCCATTTGTCAAGACCAACCTCAAGACTTTAACTCATTGGCCATTGGGGAAAGAAAGGGATGAAGATGAAAGGGAGGGGAAACGAAGACAACAACCAAATCTAATTGATCAAAGTTGAATCAAACCAACCTTGATCAACACCAAATAGAAGAGAAGTGAAGATAACAAGTCAAGAAGTCAATAATATTTTTTTGGTATTTTTGAATTAAAAGAAAATACAAATAAAAAAAATAAACAAACAAAAGTGAACCTCAAATTTAATTCAAAACAACTTCAATGAGTCCAATTAAATTCTCATAGGTTCAACATAGTCAAACAAGCTTTGACTAATTTTCTCACAAATTTTTGATATCAGAAAGTAATTAAAATCAATTAAAAAACAACCAAAAATAGCATAATATGATTTAATATCTCAAATAATCTCAAAACAAACAAGAAATTGTTAAGACTATTTTTCATTGACTTATCATGATCCATAGATGCTATGAAAATATTTTTGGATTTTTTAAAAGTCAGAAAGTATTTTAAAATGAATTAAAATCATCAAAAACCAAGTAATTCATAAAAAAATATCAAATGAAGTTACAAAAAATAATTAAAAATCATAAGATGAAACTAGATTTTTCAAGAATTTTTTTGGAATTGGCCTCATATTTTTCTGACTTCGAATGAGATTCATTAATTGATGTGGCACTTGTGGACGGCTTGGATCTGAGGAAACACGGTGCATATAAGTCAAACTCGCCACATCATGGATTAAAATAAGTAATTGAAACAGACGCGTGAGATTAGATCATGGGAGCAAGATCCAATGGCCATGGGAAAAACACGTGGTGGTGGTGGTGGTGGAAACCACCTTCTTCTCCGGCCAGACACACAAACTCCGGCCAAAGTTGCAGAGAAATGAACTTCAACGAAAATAAAAAATAAGGACATGGAAATAAAGCTCTTGTGATGTAGATCATCACTGTACCATTGGATTTCCCTCACTCTTCCTATATTGAGAGAAAGATGAAGGAGAAAATCATGGTGTCCACACGGATTGTTCATGAAATGATAAATTGAATGCATCACAAGCTTGCCTCAAGTATAAGGACTTCAGAGACCCACAGAAACACAAGAATGCTACATTGAATTAGGAGTTTCAGATCTAAAAAGTTTGAGATTATACCTTTGAATTGATGAACCTCTGGCCACAAATTCTCCAAGATCTTTGCTCCTCTTTGATCCTTGAGTGTATAGAAGATGATTGGCTAAGGAATCTAGCTTTAAAACTCAGCTAATGATACTGAATTTCAAGCTCGAAAATCTGAAAATTTATGAGTGATTCCTTTGGTGAGGGCTATGGTTTCAGTGCAGCAGCATATGGGATCTCCAAAAGGTTGTGAAATGAAGCTCATGAAATGTTTATTTATAGCTGAATGTGGCTGATCACACGCTTTGTTCATGTGCATGAGAATTTGAAATTTGATTGCATGGGCCTTTGTGGGCGTGGGAAAGGCCCATGAATGACTGCAGAAGGTTACTGAGTTCACATGAAAGGGATTTGGACGTGCACATTGGATGGAGAATGTTTGCATACCAAGTTATATCATGAAATATAAAAAATGCACGTAAATGAAAAGAATTTTGAAACTCAAAAATGGTGAATCCAAAAGACTATTATGAGTAATGGTTGGAAATCTCTTGAAATAAGGAACAAAAGTCATGTTGGGCAAAAAAATCATTTGGCATGTGAAAATTGATCAAAACTGGCCTGGAAAATTCAAGTACAGAACATGTTCAAATCATTTTGAAAAAGTTCACCAAAAGTAAGCTTGATCAAACCCCTATGTCCTCATGATACAAGCTTCAAATGAAAAAACCTCCAACATCAAAGATGTATATCTTTTCAAGGTGGTCAATCTAGACTCATAGTTTGAATCATTTGGATTTTCTATAACAAAGTTATGGGCATTTGAAGTTGGGTACTTTTTCAAATTCAATGAATTAGGTCCAAGATGACCTATAATGTTTTGCATTATCACATGTATTTATTTTAGGATTATGAAATTTTGTACAGCATAAAATTTGAAGTAGACATCTCAAGTTTTCCAATGCCTTTGGTCTCACCTCAAAATCATAAAAATTAATAAAGTTATGCCCTTGGTAAGTTGACCCAAAATTAGGGTTTCAGTCAAAATGACCTATAATGTTTTGAAATGAATGATGACCTTCCTAGATTCAAATTATTTTTTATGAACATTAAAGTTGTTCATATGGTTCTTAGGAACATTGTTTCTCTTGGGGTCATCTTCATTTGACAAACACATCAAAAATTATATTTCATTGATTCTCAGCTTAGTCAGATGACTTGACTGGTCAACTTTTCAAGGCCAGACTTCCAATCTTGATGAATAAATGATTGAGGGGACTCAAATGGGCTCATATATGCATAAAAATAATGAATGTAAGAACTTACCTTGATTAAATTTGATCAGAGGTTGAGATTGCTTCATGGGCAAGGCACAGCCAAAGCACGGTGAAATTAGGGTTTCCTTGGGAAACAATCTTCAAGCCATTTGGGTTATCTTGATCAAATTGGAAAATTGAGATACTTGGGAGATATATATGATGATTAGGAACCTTTTGGACCATTGCCATGCTTTTTCTCATCTTCATCTAGCCATTTCATTGGGCTTAGGAGCCTCCTAGGAGCATTCTTGGTGATCTCAAAACAAGCATTCTTGGTGATCTCAAAACACTCAAACAAGTCCCAACCCTAAGGTTAAGGAGCCAAACATGCTATGATCCTTGAGGCAATGCACTTGTGCAATAACATGATGCCATGAGGGATCTTAGGGTTAAAATTAGGGTCTTACAGATGTTAGTATTTTTTTGCTTTTCAATTGTTTAATTCATTCTTTGGAGAACACTCAACCCTCTATTCACAAGTATGGATACTTGAACCGAGACATCTTCCAAAGGAAGGAAAAAAGTCCAAGTTTCCACATAATATCATGAAAGTGGGGAGACTTACAATATCACTTACAAGAATGCTATGATTTTGGGTCAAAATTTAGCGCTATGTTAAGCAATCGTAATTGGACTTAGGTAGAAGTCACAACTATCTGAAGTCGGGCAATAGAAATTTTAGTGTTAATGCATTACAGAGATATGGTATAATGAACCATACTCCTACAACATACCACACTTAAAAGAAAAATGGCAAAAGGGTATACCTAATCTCATCCACACTTGTACTGGTTTATGGACAAATTAGCCTTAGGATATAGAGATGTCATTGGTCAATGGATAAGATGGAATAGAAGGGATTGAAGACGAAGAGAGAGGGGAAATGAGACAAACACAAATTGGACATGGGAGGAATTTTATCAAATTAAAATCATTCATTAATTTTGGGAGATTAAATATGCATTTCATCAATCCTCTAAATCCAATAATTTTAATCCAACAAAGTCAAATCAACATTGACCAAGGCCCAAACACAATAGTCAAATCTCACAAGTCAATAAAAATAGCTCAACACAATTTATTCACAATTAAACAATTAAAAATCAATTAAATTAAATTATGTTTGATCAAAAACCTAAAATCTCTTCAAAACACCAAATAAATGGCCAAGAGATTTATCATAGGTCAAACAAGGTCAATGGACCTTGGAGAAAAAATTCATTATTTTTGGAGATTTAAAAGTATTTTTAAACAATTTAAAATATGCACAAAAAGAATTAAATCATGAAAAATATTAATGTTGATCCAACAAATATTTTTAATTCAAAAAATGAAAGAGGAAAATATTTGAAACTTTTTTTGTGAAAGTCCCATATTTTTTGGATCAATATTAAAATTAATATGAATTAATGAAATAAAGAAATTAAAGTAGAAATTCAGAAATTACAAAATACGTGGACCATCTGATCTCCCTCATTAATTAAGGTGGCAGATCAGATGGTCCCTAGCGTGTGTTCCATGTGTTCTTGAGTCAAACACGATGCAGGCATGGTAATAATAACCAACACTCAGGATTAAAACAACTTGAATGGATCATGTGTTTCAAAGACTTGCTAACACATCACCGGAGCCAGAGCTCCGGTCTTCTTCTCCAGTGGACCTCACCGGACTGGTCCACCTTCAACCATCACCAAAATGAAAAAGCAGGACAAGGATTTTTAAAAAAAAAATCTGGCCTTAATTTTGTCTAACTCCAAGTATATAGGAAGATACAGGGAGTTGAATTTTGAGGATCATGATCTGAGTTGCTTTGGTTTGACCTCTAAGCAACTCAATCTTGTTGCCTACATCGATAGGAATTCAGACAAACAAAAATCAACAAAAATAATGGAGAAATAAGAGAGAATCGAAGAGTGGAAAAATCTGGAAAACCACCTTCAATGGAGTTTCATATTGGCACGATCTTGCTCTCAATTATGTTTGGCCTTGCTTCAGATGCTTGATGGAATATAAATGAATCAAGGAAAGGGATGGACTCTTGGAGTTTCAATCTCAAAAACAGTGGGAGATTCAAACTCGATTTTCAAAGAAAATCTTCAAGCTTATCCTTTACTGGTAAGGGTTTAGGGTTGCTAAATCAAAGCTTGCGCGCCCGATCCCTATTTCTGAGCAAGAGAGCTCCTATTTATAGGCCAGTGTCAATGATATTTGTACACTTCCATTTTTGGCAAAACATGAAAATCTCTCTTGCAAGCTTGCATGGGCGTGTGATAGGCCCATCAAGTGATGCACTTAGGTCCAAAAATGAGTGTAAGCCATGCTGAAATCATGTTGTCAAGCCATGCATTCATGTATGAAAAGTGGAACTTGAAATCATCCAAATGGTCCTTCAACTTTAAGCCATCCACAAGTCATTCATTATTTGTCCAAATGAGACGATTTTGGACTTTTTGGAAAGGCTAGATCAATAGGAACAACTTTCATGTTGAACACCTTTTCATTTGAATCTTGGATCATGATGAATTTTGAGGTGGAAGTTTGGAAAATCAAACACATCAAAAAACTTTCTAAGTACCAAGCCATATGTTCACTTCTTCTACCTTGAATAACTTTCTCTATGGACTTCAAATGAGAAAAGTTCCTTCGTCAAAGTTGTATCTATTTCAAATCCATTCAATAGGGTCACAAATTTGACCTCATTTATATTTAGCATGAAGTAGTTATGCATTTTAGAAGTTGAAGAAAATCACTTGTTCAATGACATTGGCCCAACGTGACCTATAATGTTTCCTCTTGGCACTTGCATTTGCAAGTTGAATTTTCACTTCCTCAAAACATCAAAGTTGAAGTATAAGTCTTGAATTTTATCGTGCAATTTTAATGTCTTTCATCATGCAATTGAGAAAGTTATGGTCTTGCAAAGTTGACATCCGAAGTAGGGTTTAGACAAAATGACCTATAATCTTTCACCATAAAAAATGAATTTACAAGCAAAACTAGATCTAGACCTCAACATGAAAGTTGTTTGGAATGTAATTTAAAGTAACTTGTATCTTATAATAATTTTCATATGATAAATATTGTAGGAGATAGGGTCTAGGGAACTCCAGTTTTGACTAGTTGAATTCCTCTTGTCAACCACCATGAACCAACTTGCTAGCTTGATATTCTATTGACTTTTGGGACTCATGGAGGATCATATATACATAAGATGATGTATTGTGAAGTATCCCTTGAAATATTTGACCAATTGGTGAAGAAACTTGTTGAAGAAGTCACACAAGATACCTAGATGAATTAGGGTTTCTAAGGCAAACCAACTTCAAACTCTTAATGATTTATTGATCAAAATAACATATTAAGATAATTGGGATCCATATATGGTACTTAGAGCCCATGTGAACCATTCTTGATTGAGCTCCTTTCATTTAGGGTCTTGAACCCTAGATATGAGCTTGATAGAGCATAGGTGAGCATGCACACTACCTACAAAAGAGTTAATCTATACAAAGACATATTTTTGGTATTATGGTTAGTAAATAAAGAAAAATTAAGTATGATACAATAAAATGTGCTTGGTGATCTCTCCCAATGCAACCCTAATGAATAAGGGGTAAGGAGGATGCCAAGGTGTGATCCCCATGCTAATGCATATGATGAGAATGGCATGAGGGATTGTAGGGTAGAAATTGGGGTCTTACAATACCTAATGCCTTATTCTGAGTTAATCAAGGAGTATTTAATCTGATACATGAGAAGACAAAGAAGACTTCTAGCTATGGGATTTTCTTGCTTGGATGTGGCCATCTTTATGATGCCTTGATCATCATGATGCTTGATATTTCTAATTGGTTGTTGATAATTTCTTGATTCAAAGTCCAAAGGGAAAGTGAGTTTTCTATATAACATTCTTGTCTGATTGGATTGCATCTCATTGGTCAGATCTTTTCAACTCTTAAATTTTAGTTTTATGCTTAGGATTAATCTCTTCATCCTCTCCCACTTCTTAAATTTCAAAACCTCTCCCCCTTTTCAAAATCTTCTTTGCTTGTGATTTCAAAACTTAGACTTCATTTCAAAATAGAAACTTTGGCCTTATGC
Organism: Lathyrus oleraceus; assembly: GCF_024323335.1. Classification (NCBI taxonomy): domain Eukaryota; kingdom Viridiplantae; phylum Streptophyta; class Magnoliopsida; order Fabales; family Fabaceae; genus Lathyrus; species Lathyrus oleraceus. The sequence goes on along the minus strand of NC_066585.1, from coordinate 428,814,626 downwards.
CATTGAATTTTTAAACTCTTTTCTTAAATCAAACTTGTAAATGAAAATAACCATATTGACTTAAAATTTCAAAAAAAGACAAAAAGAAATAACACTCATTCAAACTTTTAGGCCATTTGTACCTCTTTTAAACTTAAATTTTGATTAAAAGCAATCCACTCATTTTGAAATTGATACCACGAACTATGAGGTTTTGATCCCTCATTTTTATGTTGGTATGTAGGCACAAGTCCGAAGGTCTTGTCAAACACAAAAATATAATTAACAAATTCTTTTCTCATCCCCACACTCTATTTTTTGCAAACATCTTTTATACCAAAAACACATACACACATACAAAAGGGCTTCCTAGAAGTACCTAGAATACTTTGGCTACTAACACCTTCCCTCTATGTAACCAACCCCCTTACCTGTAATCTTTGGCATTTTATTAGTTTTGATTTGAAAACTTCTTATCTTTGGGTTTTGTTCGTACTTCTCCATAGCTTAATGGTCATTAATTTAACGCTACACTTTTGTATACGTATGTGGCTTCTGAAGCTTGGTTGATTTGAATTCCCAAAAATAATTTTAGTTCTTGCATCAAACTCATTTCAAATTCTTCCTCCATTAACTCAAAGAATTCTTGACAAATAGAAGGGTTAGCTGAACCAAAAATTATATCATCAATGTATATATGACATATCATGAGATCATTTCTGATGTTTTTACAGAAGAATGCAGAATCCACTTTACCTCTAATAAAATCATGTTCCAAAAGAAAGGTGCTTAGTCTTTCATACCAAGCTCTAGGAGCTTGTTTTAGACCATACAAAGATTTTTTCAGTTTAAAAATGTGTTCTGGACATTTAGAGTTTTCAAAACTCGGAGGTTCATGAACATACACTTCTTCCGAGATGTAACCATTCAGAAATGCGCTCTTGACACTCATCTTATATAATTTGATGGAATGATTTACAACGAATGATACAAGTAGGCGAATAGATTCTAACCTGGCAACTGGAGCAAAATTTTTGTTGTAGTCAATGCCTTCTTGTTGACTATAACCTTGTGCTACCTGTCGTGCTTTGTTTCTGACCACTTCTCCTTTTCATTTAGTTTGTTTCTAAACACCCATCTTGTTCCAATAACATGGGTTCCATTTGGCCTTGGTACTAGATCCTAGACGTCATCTTTGCAAATTGATCAAGTTCTTCTTCCATTGCCATAATCCAGTCATTGTCTTGAAGTGCCTCGTCACAGGAAGTAGGCTCTATAAGAGACACTAATCCCAGAGGGGTTTCCTCGGATATTTTTAATGTAGACCTTATTTTGACAGGTTAATCCTTGTTTCCTAGAATCAATTCTTCAGAGATGTTTGGACGATTTCTTGTCTTTTCTGTACAGTTAGGATTTCAGTTGTTTCTAGCTTTTTCTATTTAACTTCCTCAGATTCTTTAGTCTTTTCGTCAGAACCTGCAAGAATTATCTCCAGATCTGCAAGTTTTTCAACTAGCTTTGACTTTTCAGAGTCAAGCTTATCATCAAATCTGACATGTATTGATTCTTCCACAATTTTAGTTTCTGTATTGTATAGTCTGTAGCCCTTAGAGTGCTCTGAGTATCCTAACATAATACCTTTTTGTGCTTTTGAATCAAACTTGTTTAGATGTTCTTTAGTATTAAGAATAAAGCAGGAGCATCCAAAGGGATGAAAGTAAGAAATGTTGGGTTTTCTTCCCTTACACAGTTCATAAGGAGTCTTCTCCAAAATAGGTCTGATAGAGACTCCATCTGAATATAGCACGTCGTGTTTACAGCTTCAGCCCAAAAGTGCTTAGCCACATTTGTTTCAGTAATCATGGTTCTGGCCATTTCTTGGAGAGTCCTATTCTTCCTTTCTACAACCCCATTTCAGAAAACATGGGATATTCCATTTGAATAAAAAAGTTCCTCAAAAAACCTATTTTCAAATTTGCCACCATGATCACTTCTGACTCTGATGATTTTAGAGTCAAATTCATTTTGCACTTTTGAACAGAAGCTGGTGAATACAGAGTGTGACTCATTATTGTGCTTTAGAAATTTTACCCATGTTCAGCGACTATAATCATCAATAATGACCAGTCCATACTTCTTTCCATTGACGGAAGATGTCTTAACAGGTCCAAATAAGTCAATGTGAAGGAGTTGCAGAGGCTTAGAGGTAGAAACAACATTTTTCTGTTTAAAAGAAGTTTTTGAAAATTTTCCTTTCTGGCATGCCTCACAAAGAGCATCTCAAGAGAACTTCAGTTTAGGTAGACCTCTGACTAACTCGAGTTTATTTAGCTGCTAAATCCTTCTCATACTAATGTGACCCAAGCGTCTATGCCATAACCATTGCTCTTCATTTATAGACATTAAACATTTTACATTTTGATCTTTTAGATCTGAAACATTTATTTTGTAAATGTTGTTTTTCCTCTTGCCAGTGAAAATAATTGTTCTATTATTCTGATTAATTACTTTACATGTTTTTTGATTGAAGATTATATCATAACCGTTATCATTTAATTGACTTATGGATAACAGGTTATGCATTAATCCTTCTATGTAAAGAACATCAGACATAGAGGGAAGAGATCCATTACCAATTGTTCCATAGCCTCTGATTCTTCCTTTCTGATTTCCTACGAAGCCATCATCTTTAAGTTCCAGGCTTTGGAGCATATGCTTTCTTCCCGTCATGTGTCGTGAGCATCCAGAGTCTAGGTACCATGATTGGTGTCTTAACTCTGTTGCATAGGATATCTGTAACATAAACTATTTTATCCTTTGGTACCCATAATCTTTTGGATCCTTTGTGATTAGTTCTCCCAGAGTTTCTTGAAACTTTGGGTTTTCTGGCATTAGTAAAATTTTGTGTTTGTGCATGTGTGTAATGATAAGAAAAAGAGGATTTAGATTTATCATCTGCAGAAGGTATTTGCTCGTCTTCATCGAGTCATATCCTATTCCTCTTTTCTTATTCTGACTAACTCCATAAATCATTGAAGCCATTCTGCTTCTTTCTAGCCCATTTTTCAGAAACTTTTGAAATGCTTTTTCATATTTATATATGATTGTGTTAGAAGTTTGTGGGGCTTGAGATAAAGCTTCTTAAAGTTTTAAACATTGTTTATTTGAATATTCTTTTTCTCTTTCCAAAATCATAATGTCGTCTTTTAATTCAGAAACTTTTATCTAAAGCTTATCACATTCTTCAATGGTTCCTTTAAGGACCTTTTTCAAAGCCTTGAATTTTTGTCGAAGTTTCTGATATGAGCTTAGAGATTCAGATAAACAAGATTCAAGGTCAAAGCGAGAAAGATCATAAAATACTTCTTCGGGATCATATTCTCTTTCTGATGAGCTTTCAGATGTTGTAGCCATGAATACCACATTTTCCTATTCTTCTATAGAGACTGATTCTGAGGCATCAGACTCAGAGTCATCCTAGGTGGCCATGAGTCCCTTTTTAGTTTTAAATGAACTTTTCTTGAATCCTTCTTTTTTGGAGCTGTCTTTCTTGAGTTTTGGGCATTCGTTTCTATAGTGGCCTGGTTCTTTACATTCATAACATGTTACCTCTTTGTTTGGTTTGGCTATGAAACTTGATTCTGAGCGATCTCCCTTGTGTCGTGGTCTTCTGAAGTTGTTATTCCTTTTTCTCCAAATTTGTTTGACTCCTCTAGTTAAAAGGGATAACTCTTCTTCATCATCAAAATTATCCTTTTCAGGGTCATCATTTTCTTCTTCTTCAGCTTGGAGAGCTTTATTCCTTTCTGGTTTGCGTCTCTTTCTTTTGGGGCTCATCTTCCCAAGTTCTATCTCATGACTCCTGAGGGAGCTTACGAGTTCTTCCAAGCTTATGTTGTTTAGATCTTTTGATAATTTTAATGCAGTGACCATAGGTCTCCACTTCCTTGGCAAGCTTCTGACAATATTTTTGACATGATCTGCAGTTGTGTAGCCCTTGTCCAGAACCTTGAGTCCTGCAATTAAAGTTTGAAATCTAGAAAACATTACCTTTATAGCTTCATCATCCTCCATCTTGAAGGCTTCATATTTTTGAATTAGAGCCAGAGTATTTGTCTCTTTGACTTGAGAGTTGCCTTCGTGGGTCATCTTTAAGGAGTCAAGTATTTCTTTAGCAGTTTCCCTATTGGTGATCTTTTCATATTCATTGTAGGATATGGCATTCAGCAGTATTGTTCTTGCCTTGTGGTGATTTTTGAAATCACGCTTCTGATCATCAGGCATTTTATTTCTGGAAATAGCAATACCAGTATCAGATGCAGGTGGGACATAGCCAATAGTAGTTCGGGGTAAAAATATACAAGTTTATTTACATTTTGTGTTTGGATGGATAAACCCATTGCCTACGTACCATCTTATAAAAAGATTAGGATCAAAACCTCGTAGTTCGGGGTAAAAATCTCAAAATGAGTTGGTGAATTGATTGGCCCAAAAGCCTTAAGGTCTTTTGTTATTCAAGGGAGAAAACTCAACATAAAACCACAAATCCACCATGTGAGGATAGCTTCAACATGCTAGTGAGGGGTTAACCCTATAATAAGCATCGAAGACTCATTATCCATCACTAAGGATATAGGTGAGTATTACATCTACCACAAGCATAACTCAAACCTAATAGCTAAAGGTTATGAAAAAGTTTTGATTAAGAGAGTGGCCATTGAAACCACAAAAGACATTTGAATGGGTTATATTTACAAATGAAAAGTATATACAAAATATGGTCAAAGTTGACTTAGAGATTCAATTCAAAATGAGTATTAAGAAAAGAAAGTTTAAAAATCAAAAGCATAAGGCTTAGGTTTCTAAATGTTGAAAACAAGTATTAAATGTTTGCACAAAAAGTTTTGGCTTGGGTTAGAGTGGAGGGAAGAAGAAGAAGGGCTAAGGTCCTAAACAATGCAAAAGGTGAGGGATAAGAAACAAAACCATAAAAGGTGTTCCTCTCTTGAGATCATATGGATGATCCGAGTAGCTCCCACCCTTTGGAATAAGCAATCACATAAGCATAAACTCAAGCAATCAACAATCAAATATACTCTTGGAAGGTTCCTCAATGTATCTTGAATCTCTCTCTCTCTCTCTCTCTCTCTCTCTTAGAAGCACATGGCAATGGTTCCCCAATTTGGATCAAGTTGGAATCCCTAGCACAGAGAAACACACACATCAAAAGGTTCTATTTACAAATCAAAGAATGGACAAGAGGGAGTTTAGATTATGGTCCTTTCAATGTTCATCTTCAAGCTTTAAGCATTCTAAAGGCATGAGGCCTAGTTGCTCTTTGACATTTATAGCACTCTAAAGGCATGAGGCCTAGTTGCTCTTTGACTCCATTTTGCATAGGGAAGGTCCTAAAGTCTAAGTCCTTTTGTCCATTTTTGCATTTGGTCCACAACAATCAGACAAAACACAAACATAATAGTATATACACAATTATGTGCTCAAGTGAACAAAAGGCAAATTGCATTAACATAAACATGTGCTCAAGTGAGCAAAGGAAAAAACAAATGGATAATATGTACAAGAATAGTAAATTGCATAAAAGTAAAGAGCAAAAGTAAATGTTAATGGTTAATAGTTAGTGTTAGTAGTTAGTGTGCCATCAGGCAAATTTAGCGCTATGTTAAGCAATCGTAATTGGACTTATGTAGAAGTCACAACCATCTGAGGCCGGTCAATAATAATGTAGGCAACAACACAAGTTAGAAGCCTTGATTAGTGAACCAAGTTCCAACAACTTGCCATGCCAAAAAGAAGAAGAGAATTGATCTTGTATTGGTTTAAGTCTTTTGCATGATTTAGGAAATAACCTATCCTTAATGGAAAGCCATTCACTTGATCAATTGATCAAGAGGAATTAGATTTGAGTCAAGGAAGATTAAGTCTCCCTAATCAATGCTAACTTATCAACCTTCAACTCATTGATCAAAAAAAGAAAAAGAAGATAAAGAAAGAGATTAATAATGGAAAAGGAAATGGAAAGAATAAAGTGCATAAGGTGAAATAAAATGTACCAATCCATGTGTGTTGACCAAATGACATTGAAAGTCAAAGTCAAACAATGAGAAAACAGAAATGGGATGAAGATTGGAGGTCAAATAATAATCAAAATATTTTTGGCATTTTTAATATTAAAATAAACTTGAATTAAAAATAAAAGAAAGGTCAAACTTCAAAATCACTTCAAATCAACCTTGAAAGGTCCAAGTGATTTATCCCAAGTTCAACAAGGTCAAACAAAGTTTGACAAAAAATTTCAGCATTTTTAAAAGTCAGAAACTATTTTTAATCAATTAAAAATGAATAAAAATAACCTAATTGAACTAAAATCTCAAATAAATCTCAAATCAATAAAAAAATTGATGAGAATATTTTTTATAGATCCATCATCATTCAAATAGGTTAGGAAAATATTTTTGTATTTTTTGAATATCAAAAACTATTTAAAATGCATTAAAAATAACCAGAAAAGAGAATATTCATAAAAAATATCAAATGACAAAATAAAAAATATTAAAAATCAAAATTAGAAACTAAAAATTATTTGGAGAAGAATGCAATTGGTCCCATATTTTTTGGATTTAAAATGAAGAATATATGAATTTTTGAAAATAATGGAAATAAAGAAATTAAATCAGAAAATAAAAAATTCAAAAAAACAAGGAGCGTCTGATCAAGCATCATTAATTGACGTGGCTGATCAGACGCTCCACATGCGCGCTTCCATGGTATACCAAAGTCATCAGCGAAACACATGGCATTATTAAAAGTCATAACATTGGACAGTGGAGATTGCATCTGGGAAAATGGATGAACAATCCAGATTGAATCTGGAGACTAGACGGTGGCTAGCGCCACCGTCTTCTTCAGGCAAACTCCGGCCACGTTCAAAAATTGCAGAGCAAAAAGAGGTAACCAAATGACACGATCCATACATCAAAATGAAGCTGGGATGATGTACATCACCCCTGTAACCTTGAATTGTACTCAAGCTTTCTATAGAATAAGAAATCTGAGCTGGAAGATTCAGGTACAAAAATTATAGTTTATCAAAACACAAAATCAAAGCCACCACTGGCTTGCCTCTCAAGTGAGGACTTCAGCAAACACAATATCCACGCAAATAGATCAAAGAATAGTGAGTTTCGAAGAGAAAACCAGTTGAAGAACAACCTTGGATTGTGAAGATTTGAGCTGACTCCCTTGTTTCCTTTGGCCAAACAGAAGTTCTATGGATTGGATAATGAAGGTCTAGGAACTTTAGATCTAAAGATTCAACCAGATTTTGTTGAATTTTAGATCTGAAAATTTGAAGAGAATTGAACTTAGTTCCTATAGGTGTGGCTTGGTTTTAATTTCAGCAGCATTTCAGGTTGATTCATGGATGAAATTGAATGGAATGATGCTCTTATTTACAGATGGAGAGGCAAGGCAAGTGTGATTCAATCTGTGTGCATGGCAAATGGATACTCTTTGCATCGGCTTGCATGATCATTCAAAAGGCCCAAATTCATTGCCAAATGCAATATGAGACATAATTGAGCTGAAATGGACGTGTAATTGGCAATGCATATGCTTGTGTAATGAAATTCAACATGTTATGCACAATTATGCCTAAAACTTCTCCTCTTCGACAATGCCATTTGCCAAATCCAAACATGAGCATGTGAGTAATGGTTGGAAAGGTCTTGATGTAAGGAACAAATTTTATGTTCGGCAAAAATCCATTTGAAGTGTGGAAATTAGTGAATTTTAAGTTTAAAGTGTAAGGTGCAAAACATCTAAAGGCAAGGTTTCCAAATTTGGCCAATGTTCAAGCCCCTCTGTTTTGATGATGCAAGCCTAAAATGGAAATACCTCCAACATCAAAGTTGTAGATCATTTCAAGAAAATCAAAAAGGACTTAAATTTAGCATCATTTGGATTTTTTATGAAAGAGTTATGGGCACTTGAAGTTGGACTTTTTTGCCTTTCAATGCATTTGGTCCAAAGTGACCTATAATGTTTTGCATTATCACATGTAGTTACTTTGAGATTTTGAAATTTTGTTCAACATAAAATTTGAAGTAGACATCGTAATATTTCCAATTCCTTTGATCCCACCTCAAAATCATAAAAAATGAATGAGCTATGTTCTTGGGAAGTTGACCCAAAATTAGGGTTTCAGTCAAAATGACCTATAATGTATTGGAATGGGATATGACCTTCAATGATTCAAATCAATTTTTGATGAACATGAAAGTTGTTCATATTGTCCTTAAGAACATTTTTTATTTTGGGATCATCTCCATTTGACCAACACATAAAAAGTTAGGTCTCGGTGCATTTCAAAATAGTCAGATGAATTGACTGATCAACTTCTCAAGTCCATGACTCATATCTTGAGGAATTGATGATTGAGGACACTCAAATAAGTTCAGATATGCATGAAATGATGAATTAAAGAACTTCCCTTGATTGTATTTGATCATGGGCTGAGGTTGCTTCAAGAGCAAGGCATTGTGGATGATCTGATGAACTAGGTTTCCTTGGGGAACAAACCTCAAACCCTTTGACTTGCTTTGATCAAAATGATGAATTGAGATGTTAGGGAGGCATATTTGATGGATGAGAGTTGTGGGGACCATTGCCATATTTTCCTTCATCTTCTCTTGGCCATACCTTTGTACTTATGATCTCCTAGAGGCTTTTAACCTTGTGATTGCTCAAGCTAAGACCAAGAAATGTTAGTGACATATTTTTCGTGCTTTTGGTTAATAAAAAAAATGAGAAAAGCAATAATATACAATTCAAGAATGCTTGGGGATCTCAAACCACTCACAAGGAGGTCCCACCCAAAGGCAAAGGGAACCAAGATGCTCATGATCCTTGAGGCTTTGCAAATGCAATGTTATGATGCCATGAGGGATCTTAGGGCCAAAATTGGGGTCTTACAGATGCCCCTATTTAAGGTCATTCTAGCCGGAGAAGTGAAGGTTAAAATCTTCGTTTCGACGAGGTAGAATGGGCTTAAATAATAACAAAGAGACGAATTTTGGTCCCTAAGAGACCTCATGATGCAAATGCATATATGCAAAAAGTAATACTCTGTGGAGATATGTGTCCACAAAGAGGAACAGAAATGGGGAGAAACTGACAATCCATATGAGTAATACACTCAATGGGACAGAGACTCTGGGGGGCTCTTATGGGGATAAGAGAGAGGGATAAAAACGCGTGAGCAGGGCACGACTCAAAGCTTGGGGGACAGAATTCCAAAGGGCATAAATCAATTAGAAAGACCCGAACTGACTCGAAAGTGCATGTATTGGGGAATATGCCAATACAGCAGAAATTATCCATAATGGATACTTCGGATAAAATCCGGACTCCAGATGGGAACAATCCACTAAGGGACTGCGCTGGGGAGAAATATTCAAACAAAACTCTCATGGGGAAACAAAGGGATGAGGCATTACCGGTTACTGGGTAATAAGCTCAAAGAGCCATGTGATCTGAACACCGATATAAGGGTGGGAGAACAGCAAGCTCCGGGAGAATGAATATCTAAGACCGGTATAAGGGTGAGAGATATCAAACGTCCGAAATCATTTGAGGAAGGCCTAAAAGGGGATACTTCAGCTCAGGAAAATCTGACTCCGCAGGGGACAAAAAGTCATAATAGGGAGCAGAAGGAAGGAAACACCAAGGATACCGGTTACTGGGCATATAATAGGTGACCAAGCAAAGCGTGAATTGGGGAATATTTCCAAGACACTCATCATCCGAAAGGAGAGATGAAAAAGCGAACTCGCTTTACAAGATGTACATTCGATTCCAAATAAAAGGGATATGAATCTTACTCGACTGGGGAAGAACAAAAGGCTCCGACCAAAGAGTGCATGAGATATATTATCTATTACCGTCAGAACGTAGATAATATACTCGCGTAGAAGATTATCCACAATTGGTTACTGGGTTAATAAAGGATAAATGGACCGATAAAGAAAGGCATCGGGATACCGAAACTAGGTATAATGATGACCATTCAAGGGGAGCAACAACCATTACCGGCAATCGGTATATGAAAGATGACTTGCTGGGGATAAACTGCCTAATCAGAGCAATCATCCGAGAGATATATCACCGGGGGTGAAGGACTTATCAATACCGAATATTGGATAATGATAACCGTCAAAGAGGGGATTACATCTACCGGATACTGGGTAGAAAACCACGGAAAGGTAACCGTCATCGATTAGGATGAAAAAGAGGTTAACTCTACAAGGGGATGAAATAGGGTTTACAACTACCGGTATAAGGGTAGAAAACCACAGGCTCCGCCGGGGATAAGATGAATGATTACTGATTACTGAGCAATCATTCATTTATACCACAGGGAAGCGCAGGAAACAGTCATAAGAAGCCAATCTAGGATCAAACTAAAGAGGCAAGCTGAATCAAGACTCGTCCCAGTGAGGATATAACTCAATGGGGACTCCCATCCCAATATATGTTGGGAGGAAACAGAAACAACCATCATCCACGAGGATATAACTCGGTGGGGAATATGGAAGGAGAGATAAACACTTTCTGCTTAAGGAGCTGACTATATATGGGGAGTTCAGACACCGACATCTGCTTGGGGAAATGTATTACCAACTAGCAGGGGATCGCAAACAAAGATATATGGCAAAGAGTGCGATATGAATATCCGAATGTTTGAAAACTATATGCACACATGCGTAGTTTTATATATGATGAATGCTGACAAACAGGTATCTCTAACACCAACAAGTCCATCAAACAAGTACAAACATCCGGTACTACATCTCGAGAGAGAGAGAGCCAAGATAACAAAGATCTCCGCAGGGGAATGAGCAAAACATTCCAGCTGAAGGCAAAGATCATCAAAAATCCGCCATGAAAACTCTCTACTGGGGAAATCATCAGAGGGGATCATGGAACTCTGTGGGGAACAACCACCAAATCAGAAATTTCCAAAGGTCATCAAACACTGTCCCAAATAATGAAATCACACCTTCCGAGGAGGAAGAATCACTATTCTGATGAAAGAATGAGGGAGGAATAAATCTTCCCAACACTCTGCTAGGGGGAGAAACCACAAACGGCTCAGGAGGAAGAGGACACCAACATGCCAGGAATATGAACAACTGCCTTACCCTGTCAAGAATCTTACTATCCTTGGGAGAGCACTGAAGGCATTCCCAGTATCCTTATGTCATTGTGAATGTTCACTTTGTTTAAAAACAATTTATGAAAAATTTGATTATTTAAAACAATGACATTTTTTCAATTAAAACATGCAAAACGTTTGTTGAATAAAAACAAATAAGAGTGCAAATAGTTGGATAAAGGCTCAAGTTTATTTGATGGAATGGTAGTCTACGAATGGCAAGACTCCATAGATCTTTACAAATTTGAAATTGGTGATATATATTGGAAAAGGGCTACATTGAACATAATTACCATTTCTCCACCAATTCTGAATCCGATGTATTCGAAGCTTTGGTTGATGATGAATGGGCGAGAATCTCTGACGGATAATAGTTGTAGAACAAAGTCTTATCAGGATGCAGTTACTTGCCAAATCCCTAATTTTTTCCTAGATTTCCCCAGAGTGAGGTATTCAATCTAGCGGGATACATATATTCATTTTTTTCATGTCTCTAACTTTTTCCTGGATCGCCCTTTCAGGTTTTCAATCCACCGAGACGCTCATTTTTGCCTAAGCTGCCCTTTCGGGTTTTCAACTTAGCGAGCTATTCTGTTTTTATTTAGGCGAAGTATTTCTTGACTGCATTTGAATTCACAGGACGAGTGAAATCCTCCCCATCCATAGTTGTAAGTATCAAAGCACCGCCTGAAAAAGGCTCTCTTAACAACATATGTACCTTCATAGTTTGGAGTCCACTTGCCCCTGGAATCGGGCGCGAAAGACAAGACTTTCTTGAGCACAAGGTCACCTTCTCGGAACACACGAGGCTTGACCTTCTTATCAAAAGCTTTCTTCATTCTTTGTTGATATAATTGACCATGGCACATGGCAGTCAACCTCTTTTCTTCTATCAAATTCAGTTGATCATAACGACTCTGAACCCATTCAGCATCAGTCAACTTGGCTTCCATCAAGACTCTCATTGATGAGATTTCCACCTCTACTAGGAGCACAGCCTCTATGCCATAAACGAGAGAGAAAGGGGTTGCCCCTGTTGAAGTGCAGACAGATGTACGATATCCATGTAAAGCAAATGGCAGCATCTCATGCCAATCTTTATACGTGACAACCATCTTCTGGATAATCTTCTTGATATTCTTATTAGCAGCTTCAACAGCCCCATTCATCTTGGGTCTGTAAGGGGAAGAATTATGATGTGCAATCTTGAACTCACTACACAACTCTTTCATCATTTTGTTATTCAGGTTAAATCCATTATCAGTAATGATCTTATCTGGCACACCATAACGGCATATGGGTTGATTCTTGATAAACTTCACAACCACCTGCCTGGTCACATTAGCATATGATGCCGCTTCAACCCACTTAGTGAAGTAATCAATTGCTACGAGAATAAATCTGTGTCCATTGGACGCTTTCGGTTCTATCATGTGAATCATGTAAATTCCCCACATGGAGAAAGGCCATGGTGATGAAATCACATTCAGAAGTGTCGGAGGAATATGAATCTTATCTGCGTAAATCTGACACTTATGGCATTTCTTCACATATTTGCAGCAGTCAGACTCCATTGTCAGCCAATAGTAGCCTGCTCTCAACATCTTCCTAGCCATGGCATGTCCATTGGAATGAGTACCAAATGAACCCTCATGAACCTCAGTCATTAACAGGTCTGCTTCGTGTCTATCCACGCATCTGAGCAACACCATGTCAAAATTTCTCTTATAAAGTACGTCACCATTGAGGTAGAAACTGCCTGCCAATCTCCTCAAAGTCTTCCTATCTTTCACCGATGCCCCGGGCGGGTAAATCCGGCTCTGAAGGAAACGCTTGATATCATAATACCACGGCTTATCATCTTTCACTTCTTCAACTACAAACACATGAGTTGGTCTGTCCAGGCGCATTACAGTGATATTGGGAACTTCATTCCAAAGTCTTACCACAATCGTCGAAGCAAGTGTAGCAAGATCGTCTGCCATCCGATTCTCGTCTCGAGGAATATGATGGAAGTCAACCTCAGTAAAGAATGTTGAAATCCTCCTCGCATAATCCCTATATGGAATGAGGCCAGGCTGATTCGTTTCCTATTCACCCTTAATCTGATTAATAACGAGGGCCGAATCACCATATACATCAAGATGCTTGATCCTTAGATCAATGCACTCCTCCAATCCCATAATACAGGCCTCATACTCAGCCATATTATTCGTGCATTTGAAAGTTAGCCTTGCTGTAAAAGGAATATGTGTTCCCTGAGGAGTAATAATTACTGCCCCAATACCATTTCCATATTGATTTATAGCGCTATCAAATACCATGCTCCAACGGGAACCAGGCTTTGGCCCTTCATCGAGCGCAGGCTCATCACAATCTTTCATCTTCAAATACAGAATCTCCTCATCTGGGAACCATTCCAGAGCTGAAGAGGAAGACTTGCACCTACAGTTTTTACTGTGAGCCGTTGACATCTTTGGAAGAATTGGGTAATCTTGTGACCGGCTGCAATCAGAAGGTGTTTGATGATCAGTATGGGGATATTTTGACACTGTTGAAGATGGTGGTTGATCCGGTACCTCTGCAGACTCTCTTACAGTTCTATGATCCGGAGCTCCGTTGTTTCACCTTTCAGGACTACCAGTTGGCGCCCACTCTTGAAGTGTATTCCATCCTTATGAACGTTCGAATCAAATACCAAGTACCCTTCCTGGATGTGCCAAAGGAGGTGGATTTCAGAGTTGTTGCTAAGGCCCTTTATTTGAGTATCAAAGAAGTGAGTGACAATTGGAAACCAAGTTGTGATGTTGTGGGTTTTTCCTTGAAGTACCTGGTGAGAATGGCTAAGGAAGAAGCAAAGAGAGGAAATTGGGTAGCTTTCAACGCTCAGTTGGCTGTCATGATTTATGGAGTTGTTTTGTTCCCGAGTATGCCTAATTTTATGGACCTTGCAGCGATCACTATTTTCATTGGAGGAAACCCGGTTCCTACCTTGTTAGCCGACACTCATTATGCTATACACAGCAGGCATGGTAAGGGTGGGGCTATCAGGTGTTGCCTCTCGTTGCTACTCAAATGGTTCTTGTCCTTTCTACCAACCAGTGGACCTTTTGTGGATACTTAGAGAACTCACAAATGGACTCAGAGAATCATGTCGCTCACATCCTATGATATTAAGTGGCAAGCTTATAGGATTAATGTGCGCAATGTCATTATGAGTTGTGGAGGGTTTCGTAATGTTCCACTCATAGGAACTAAGGGTTGCATCAACTACAATCCGATTCTTTCTCTCCGTCAGTTGGGTTTTGTCATGAATGAAAGGCCACTAGATGCTGAGATAGCTGAAAGTGTGTACTTTGAGAAGCGGAGTGACCCAGCTAGATTGGAGCAATTGGGAAAAGCTTGGGAGAGTATTGGTGTCAAGGATGGATCTGTTTTGGGGAAGAAGTTTGCAATTGCTATGCTGGCTTACATTGAATGGGTCAAGGAGAGAGTTGGAACTTTGTTGTTACCCTATGATAGGATGGAAGCATTGCAAGAGCAACCGCCTTTGATCCATTTTGAGAATGCGCCTGCTGAGTAGTACAAACAAGCCTTGATGGAAAATCACCGTTTGAAAGAGAATGAACAAGAAATCCAGATGGAGCTTCACAAAGCCAAAGCTGATAAGTTGAATTTGGCTCACAAACTCAAAGGAGTGCAAGGTGAAAGTGCTAGTAGATTGAAGAACAAAAAGAGGTCCTATGAGGAGATAGAGACAATGTTGAATGAAGAACACCATGAACGTTTGAGGTTGCAAAAAGCGGAAGCCAACTACCAAAAGAAGATACGAGACTTGGAAAGGCAGCTTAAGGACATGGACATTCAATTGAAGAAAGAACTGGACCTAAGGCATGCAGTAGAGGGCCAGCTCAGAGAAGAAGTGGTGGAACTCATGGTGCAACTGGAAGAGAAGCTCACTCCTTTACCTGAGTGTTCAGAGTGTGACCAGTTGATTGATCAGTGCCAGTACCTGAAGACTCTCATTCCTGGAGGACGACGTTCTTAGTTTGTCTTGTTGTTTATTTTGAGAATCACCTCCAGGATTGTTTGATGGGATTCATTATTCTACTCTGATGATGTGAATCTTTGCTTGAACCATGTTGTATGATCTTTATTGCTCATGATTATAGATGAGATTGTTGATGTTTCCCTTGTGCTCATCATCCTGTGTAGGTTGCTTCTTTGTTGTTTATGTTACAGGTTGCCATTTTCCAAAAGATGAACGAGACTCTTGAATGCCTGAGAAATGAACATAGCATATGCATCATATGCATCATACGCATCATACACATATCATTCTTGCATTACAGGTGTTCTTGAAGAGACTTCTCATTCTGATTCCTGTTTTAGGCAGGATTGCTGATCATCGTCCGCACCGCTACGCGACAAGACTGAATCAACAGAGAAGCATGGATCAAGTTCAGGCTGAATTAGCAGAGATGAGGGCTAACATGGCCCAATTCATGAATATGATGCAAGGGGTTGTACAAGGGCAAGAGGAGCTGCGAGCCTTGGCCCAGAGACAGGAAGCTGTGATTCCACCTGTCAATCGTAATTCGCCAGAGGGAGTCCCTGTTAATGACACCGTTGCTGCTACCATTCCCGTCAATAACTATACTATGGGTGATGAATTGAGGGGTATCAGAATCAACAGACAATCCATCGCTGTAGAGACTGCTAATGCTAGAGGGACCCGTGCTCCAGCTCGCCATCCTGCTCTGTTGGTTGATAGACAAGAGGATATGTTCACTCTCCTTAGTGATGACGATGAGGTGGGAAGGACTGAAGAGAGGGATAGAAAAGTTGATGCCCTTGCTGAGAAAATCCGTGCCATGGAGTGTCAGAACTCTTTGGGCTTTGATATCACGAATATGGGCTTGGTTAATGGACTGAGGATCCCTTACAAATTCAAGGCGCCATCCTTTGACAAATACAATGGCACTTCTTGTCCTCGCACTCATGTGCAGGCCTACTACAGAAAGATCTCCGCATACACTGATGACGAAAAGATGTGGATATATTTTTTCCAGGACAGCTTGTCTGGAGCGTCCTTGGACTGGTACATGGATTTGAAGAGAGAGTCTATTAGAAGCTGAAGGGATTTGGGTGAAGCCTTTCTGAGGCAGTATAAGCACAATATGGATATGGCTCCGAGCAGAACCCAGTTGCAGAGCTTGTTTCAGAGGACTGGTGAGAGCTTCAAAGAGTACGCCCAGAGGTGGCGTGAATTAGCTGCAAGGGTGCAACCTCCGATGTTGGAGAGAGAGCAGACCGACATGTTCATCGGGACCCTGCAGGGTGTGTTTATGGACCGTATGGGAAGTTGCCCGTTTGTTAGTTTTTCTGATGTCGTTATCTGCGGAGAAAGGACTGAAAGTCTTATCAAAGCAGGGAAGATTCAAGATTCCGGTTCTTCATCTACGAGTTCCAAGAAGCCATTTGCTGGGGCACCCAGAAGGAGGGAGGAGACAAATGTTGTACACAGTCAGAGAAATGTGAACAAAGGACAGTATCGTCAGGTTGCTGCTGTGACTATCCCAGCACCCCAACCTCAATCTCAACAACAACATCCAAGACAACAACAACAACAACAACAACAGCAACGCCCATTTCAACCAAGACAGAGAATGACGGATCGTTGTTTCGACCCGTTGCCGATGACATATGCTGAATTGCTTCCCGAACTGCTCAGGTTGGGGTTTGTTAAACTTCGCACCATGGCTCCGTTAAAAAAGATACCTGCTGGGTATGATGCCAATGTCCGTTGTGACTTTCATTCCGGTGCACCGGGGCATCACATTGAGAATTGTCGGGCTTTCCATCATAAGGTCCAGGATTTGATTGATGCCAAGACAATCAACTTCGCTCCTGTTTCGAATGTTGTGAATAATCCTATGCCTCAGCATGGTGGGCCTAGGGTGAACAATGTGGAAGATGGGGAAGCTGTAGATTTGGTAGTTGATGTAGATGATGTTCAAACTTCGTTGTTGGTGGTAAAAGAACGTCTGCTGAAAGGGGGAGTGTTCCTGGGCTGTGATGGAAGTTGTTCAGACTGTGATAAGCATGAGAATGGTTGTATGCAATTGAGAAGAGGTATATAGGGTCTGATCGATGAAGGTTTCCTACAGTTTGGTCGGGTTGTGAAAGATCGTGGGGTGGTATCAACTGTCACCATTTACTTCAAACCGTCCGAGGGTCCTGGACGTGCTCCAAGAACTGTTAATGCACCCGTAACTATTGGTACCCCTGTGACCATATCTGCACCGGTAACTGTTGGTACTCCTACAACCATTGCCGCTTCTGGTGGAAGACCTGTTGAGAATAGTAGAGCGGTTCCGTGGAAGTATGATAATGCTTTTCGCAGTAACAGAAGACCAGAAAGTCAGAAAAGACCGGTGAATCAGGCTCCAGTGACAATTAATTTATCAAATAGAACTCCAGTAACTGTTGGTCCGGTTGTGGACAATGTGGGAGGACCTGGAGGGTTTACTAGAAGTGGTCGTTTATTTGTACCACAGACTCTGAGGGATAGCAGTGCTGAGGCTCTTGCGAAAGCAAGTTGTGGTTGAAGAAGGACCAGTGCAGAAGGAAGTTCCTGAGGGGTCTTTTGAGAAAAATGTAGAGGAGTTCATGAAAATCATCAAGAAAAATGATTATAAGATCGTGGACCAACTGAACCAAACTCCATCGAAAATCTCTATCCTCTCGTTGTTGATGTGTTCTGAGGCACACCGTAACGCCTTGCTGAAAATGTTGAATCTGGCTTACGTGCCTCAAGAGATTTCGGTTAACCAGCTCGAGGGTGTTATTGCAAATGTCAGCACACGACATGGTTTGGGGTTCACAGATCTGGATTTGACGCCTGAGGGTCGCAATCATAATAGAGCCCTACATATCACTATGGAATGCAAAGGCGCAGTGTTATCGCATGTGTTGGTTGATACTGGCTCCTCGTTGAACGTGTTGCCCAAGAAGGTCCTGGGTAAGCTTGATGTTGAAGGGGTTGTTCTCACGCCGAGTGATCTCATTGTCCGTGCTTTTGATGGATCCAAGCGATCAGTTTTCGGTGAAGTCGCATTGCCCGTGAAGATTGGCCCAGAAGTTTTTAACATTGTCTTCTATGTGATGGATATTCAACCAGCATATAGTTGTCTATTGGGGCGTCCCTGGATACATGGGGCTGGAGAAGTTTCTTCAACTCTCCATCAAAAGCTGAAGTATGTGTGGAATGGTCAGGTTGTGACTGTGTGTGGCGAGGAGGACATTCTTGTGAGCCATTTATCCTCTTTCAAATATGTGGAGATGGATGGCGAAATTCATGAAACTCTGTGCCAAGCCTTTGAGACCATTTATATTGAGAAGGTGGCTTTTGTTGAGCAGAAGAAGCCAAGTGCCTCAATTGCGTCATACAAGCAAGCTTTGGAGGTTGTACGCTCTGGTAACGCGGAAGGCTGGGGCAAGATGATTGACATGCCCGTGAAAGAAGACAAATTTGGCATTGGTTATCAGCCTCTTCAGTCAGAGCAGGGTGTTCAAAAAGGGCCGAGTACCTTCACCAGCGCTGGGTTGATGAATCATGGTGTCGTCTTTGCAACCGGTAGTGAAGACGGTGACAGTGATTGTGATTTGGACAGCTGGGTGCGCCCGTGTGCTCAGGGGGAGATGGTCAATAATTGGACAGCCGAAGAAATAGTCCAAGTTACTCTTCAGACAGAGTAATTTTCTTTTGTTTTTCATTTTGCACAACCCTACGTTCTGCCCGGGGCGTAGTGGTTCATTGTAGGGCCACATCATGTTTTGAACTTTCAATGATTATCATTAATAAAGGATGTTTTGCAATCAAATTTGTGATCACTGTCTTTCTGTTTTTATTTTCATTTTCAAAACAATAAAAATGGCAATGTTTTTTGAGACTTTCTTGAACTCTTTTTCTGAAATAAAGCATTGAACATCATTCATGCAGAATCGATCTTGCGGACTCCACTAAAAACAGTTATGTTATGGCTCAGTATGATTTCGATAATCCCATTTACCAAGCCGAAGAGGAGAGTGAAGAAGAGTGTGAACTCCCCAAAGAATTGGTCAGATTATTGAAACAGGAGTAAAGGGTCATCCAACCTCACCAGGAAGAGTTGGAAATCGTTAACCTTGGTACTGAGGACGCCAGGAAAAAGATCAAGATAGGGGCTGCTTTGAAGGAATCTGTCAAGAGAGGGCTGATTGAAATGCTGCGAGAATATGTGGAGATATTCGCATGGTCGTATCAAGACATGTCTGGTTTGGATATAGATATTGTGGTGCACAAGCTACCTCTCAGAGAAGATTGTCCTTCGGTAAAGCAGAAGCTTCGCAGAACTAGTCCTTATATGGCTGTCAAGATCAAAGAGGAGGTTCAGAAGCAGTTGGATGCGGGTTTTCTGGCAGTTACCAATTATCCCCCTTGGGTGGCCAACATCGTGCCCGTGCCGAAGAAGGATGGTAAAGTCAGGATGTGTGTCGATTATCGGGATTTAAACCGAGCCAGTCCGAAAGATGACTTCCCATTACCTCACATTGATGCATTGGTTGATAACACGGCTCAATCCTCGGTTTTCTCTTTCATGGATGGATTTTCTAGCTATAATCAGATCAAGATGGCGCCAGAAGACATGGAAAAGATGACATTCATTACACCTTGGGGCACTTTCTGTTACAAGGTCATGCCATTCGGGTGGAAGAACGCCGGTGCTACCTATCAGAGGGCTATGACGACTCTCTTTCATGACATGATGCACAAAGAGATTGAAGTGTGCGTGGATGATATGATTGCAAAATCTCACACAGAAGAGGGGCATCTGGTAAACCTGCAGAAGTTGTTTGAAAGACTGAGAAAGTTCAAACTGAGGCTGAATCCAAACAAGTGTGCGTTTGGAGTGAGATCCGGAAAGCTGTTAGGCTTCATTGTCAGTGAGAAAGGGATTGGGGTTGATCCAGAGAAAGTAAAAGCTATCCAAGAAATGCCTGAACCAAGAACGGAAAAGCAGGTTCGTGGGTTTTTAGGGAGGTTGAACTACATTTCACGGTTCGTATCTCACCTAACGGCCACGTGTGAACCGATATTCAAATTGCTAAGAAAAGATCAAGCAATCAGGTGGAATAATGATTGTCAGAAAGCTTTTGATAAGATAAATGAATATTTGCAAAAACCTCCAATCCTTATACCGCTAGTTCCTGGGAGGCCTCTGATAATGTACCTTTCAGTGATAGAGAATTCGATGGGGTGTGTATTGGGACAGCATGACGAGTCTGGTCGAAAAGAGCATGTTATATACTATCTTAGCAAAAAGTTTACCGACTGTGAAATAAGATATTCGTAGCTCGAGAAAACTTGATGCGCTTTGGCATGGGCTGCTCGCCGACTAAGACAGTATATGTTGAACCATACTACCTTGTTGATTTCTAAGATGGACCCCGTAAAGTACATCTTTGAAAAGCCGTCTCTCACCGGACGTGTGGCTCGTTGGCAGATGATTTTAACTGAGTATGATATCCAGTACACGTCGCAGAAGGCCATCAAGAGTAGTATTCTGTCTGATTACCTTGTCGAGCAACCGATTGATGATTATCAGCCGATGATGTTTGAATTCCCTGATGAAGACATCATGTATCTAAAGATGAAAGATTGTGAAGAGCCTCTTGTCGAGGAAGGACCGAATCCTGATGACAAGTGGACACTGATGTTTGATGGGGAGGTTAATGTGAATGGAAACGGTGTTGGGGAAATACTCATCAATCCTAAAGGTGCACACTTACCTTTTTCTGCCAGATTGACTTTTGAGGTAACCAACAATGAGGCTGAGTACGAGGCTTGCATCATGGGGATTGAAGAAGCCATCGATCTAAGGATCAAAACTCTGGACATCTATGGAGATTCCGCTCTAGTGATTAACCAAGTCAATGGAGATTGGAATACTCATCAACCGCATTTGATTCCTTATCGAGATTATACC